>NW_024402962.1:0-33543 GCF_007990345.1 Gossypium hirsutum | reverse complement strand
TGATTATTCTGTATATCTGTATATATGTTTAGGGTGGGATATGTATATGTGGAGGAAGTATTCTGTTAGGCGATATTTAGCCATTAGTCTGGCAGCATGGCTGCAATTATTCTGATAAGTGTTGTATGGACACTATGTGGTGTGTAGGCCTGGATGGGTGTTTTATACCCGACGTGGTGTGTTGGGATGGTCAGAGTTAGTGTGTAGAGGATGGGGTAGGACCTTGCATATCTGTATGATTTTGTTGTTAATCTGATTCTGTTACGGGCTTATGCCAGTATTTATTTGTTATGCGAAAAATATGAGTATTATTATGTTTCCATTTAGTTACACACTGAGTTTTTAAAACTCACCTTTTGTTTGTCTGTTCTTTCAGGTAATCCTCAGGTTAGGCGGGTCGATGCGACGAAGGCTCAGAGGTGTCCACACATTTCCAAATTTCATTTATTTAAAAAGTTTATTTAAATTTTTGGTTTATTTTGAAAGTTTTGTAAATATGGAACTCTCTAGACTTTTTGGTTTTGTTGTATGCTTTGATTTGATTTAAGTTTCTTGCGACGCTCAACAAAAAAATTTATGAAAACAAATATTTATGAGATCACAAACTCAGTTTTCAAAATGTAATGACTTAAATTTCTGCTGCAAATTATCGTTTTACTTGAAAGAGCAAACAATTTATGCTTTCATTAATGAGCATAATAATATGTTTTTCTAAAATATGGACTCTTTTAGTAATAAAGTATACGAGGTTTTTAACATGATAAGGTTGGATTTTTAACCCTTTTTCATAACATTCTAGATTCGGTTATAACGTCTAGGCCGGGTTTGGAGTGTTATAGTCTAAGAGATAGTTTGAGAGTTCTGATAGCTCCGCAAAGGGAGCGGGAGTTTGCCGTTTGGAGGACAAGGTAAAGATCGCCGAAAAGGTTAAGCGTGTTAAGTGCTAGAATAGAGACCTAGAGAGAAGTAAGAGTAAGAGGCTAGTTCTGTTAATAGGCCTAAAAGTGGGCTAGATCTGATGAGCCTTCTAAAGTTGGGGTTCCCATTGCAGCTGCTGTGGCTCAACTGTGTGTGACTGTGGTAGACACCACCCGATCGAGTGTTTGAGGAGTTTAGGAGTGTGTCTACGATGTGGGTTGATAGAGAACTGTATTAGAGATTGTCTACATCATTCTAGTTAGATGCAAGCTCCACCTTCGAGTTTTGTTCAGCCTTAGAGGACAGTTCAGTAGCCGCCTAGGGGTTGTGGTCCAGCCAGGGGTGGTAATGGTATGGGTAGATGACAGAGAGCACCGGGAAGAGGTGCTAATCAGATTAAGGTGAGACAGCCTGCGTTGGTTTATGTTGTTAGATGTCGTGAGGACGGAGAAGCCGCTAATGTGATTACGGGTAATTTTTTATTTTTGATGTTCCTTATTTGTAGTGATAGACATAAGGTCAACACATTCCTATGTAGCTAGTTCTATATCTATAAATTTGGGGATTCCTGTTGAGAGCACGTCTGATGAGATTTCTATACTGAGTCTGTTGGGTCAATCCATTTGGGTGAATAGGCTGTATAGGAATTTACTGTTGGAGGTACAAGGGGTTGTGTTTCCGGCTAATTTGATAGAGCTACCGTTCGGTGAAATTGATCTAATTTTGGGAATGGGCTAGCTCATGACGCATCGAGTCAGTTTAGATTATGCTACTAAGAGGGTAGTTCTGAGATCTGAGAATAATGTAGAGGTGTTTATGATCGACGAATGTTGGGATTACTTATCCAATGTGATCTCTACTCTTGTGCTATAACACTCCTTACCCGTGTTCGACGCCGAAACAGGGTATACCGGACTTAATCACTAATCATCGTATAAAAACCGATTCATAATTTCATACTAATTTAAAACTTTTTCAAAAAACATTCAAGCTGTCCTTAAAAAGAGCTTACAAGGCCCATATCATGCTTTAATTCAACTAGACACATAGGCAAGCTGCCAATCGTCAAATTGCTTATTATTAATACATATCAGACTATCTAATTAATGACTTTTAAATAGAGACTTCAATACATAGGTCAGTATTTTAGCCAATCCTAGCACTTAATAATATTAACGGTCTCCCATGCAAAGAAAATATTTAATCTTTATATATCGTCATACTTTGATGTCTGTTTACTCCAGCGACCTCAACTCGACTACATCTGCGAATTATAGGAAAAGGAAGGAAGTTGTTAGTAGAGTTGTAAATATAATAAACATACATTATCATATTTTAAACAAACACTATGTTCCGGAAATATTCCATCACAAACACACTTACTTTCATATTACATCATAAACAAGTTAAAATACTGTCTAGCGAGTCTAGAACTAAATTATTTATCTGGAGTACAGAACTCCATTACAAACATTAATTTTCCTTGAAACTAGATTCACATACTTTCTTACCATAAAATTTTTATAATTTTGTCTAGACAATAGTACATTTATTCATTGAAGTTACCCCTGTTTCACTGCTCAACTGTTCTGGACCACTTTCCCACTACGAATCCAATTTTATCCTAGTACAGAATTCAAGTATTTCACAGAATATAAATTTATCCCCTTAATTATTTTTTTAAATTTTTAATGATTTTCCAAGTCAGAACAGGGATCCGTAGTCCTTCTGAACAGTCTCTCAAAAACCTTAAATCTCTCATTAATATAGAATCCTTTGCTTGCTCTGTTTCTGTATATGAAAATTAAATCATTAAGCTCTAATTTGATATCTCATATAGTCTTTGATTCAATTTCTTACTATTTTTTGGTAAATTTTTAGATTTCACCGTCACTTGCAACTACCAGCAAACAGTTTTAATTGTCCATTTTTGATCTTTCAACACTTTCAAGCGGTATTCATCACTGTTCGCATAACAATCTTTCCAATTCCATCACATATCGGCATATTGCTCTAGTTAAACGTTTCACTTTATAAAATATACACAATTCATTTAATCATTTCCAGTTAACGCTTGGATAAAAAATATGTGATGGGTTGCACACAGCCCCCTTTTTGAGCTCTTGTATCATATGGCCTTCCTTGCACCACCATGGACTAGCTCATTGTACTATTTGGCTTCTTGTACACATGGTGCCTATACCACCATGTGGCTTACCAGTTTATCTCGTCTCCTTTCTACTTCCTTCACTGACCACGCTGCAGCCTAGCACAAATCCCGTAGCTTCTTGTCTACATGCCATAGTATCACCATGCGACCTGCTCTCATATTCTCGTAGCTCTCTTGTACACATGAATGCACTCAGCCCATACATGTGACCTAGCTACATACCATCTATATCATCCATCTTCCGAAGGTTCAATCGGGATTTCTCTCTCTTCTAATACTTGATTCCATACTTCCAATAGTCAATTATGATTTAAAATCAGCTACAATAAATAAATTGCTGAAATACAAAAAATAAAGTAAATGTATTATTTACATACAAACTACATACTTTTCATTTCCATGTCGAATTAATATGAAATTAATCATCATATTATACTTACTTTCAACACCTCGGCAATATAGTAAATATATCAATTTTACATGAAACATGCATAAATTAATGCTTATTATACATATGAACTTACCTCGATACTAAAACGGCCATTTTACGAACTTTCCCGATTTTTTATTTTTCTCCCATTCTAGATTCAATCTCATTTTTCGGGATCTAAAACATCTATTTTACTTATTAATTATGCACTATTCAAAAAAATTCTTAACTCAAACTTTGTAAAAATTAAATTTTGCCCCTAAAGTTTTGCATATTTACTTTTGCCCCTAGGCTCAGGGAATTAAACTTCTCCCTTATTGTTATGTTTATGACTTCTGATCATTTTCCCTTCTATGCAGCATCAAATTCTCACTCTAACACATAGTTATTAACAATAACAACTTTTACCGATTAAGCCGTTTACTCATTTTGCTTAAACCGCTTAGCAAAAGTTGTTTAACATAATTTCAGCCTTCATTTCTACCATAAAAATCAAAAATAAACACATTTCACCTATGGGTATTTTTCCAAATATGAACCCTAGCTTAAATTATTGCTAGAATAAGCTTAATCAAGTTACCGGGATTCCAAAATCATAAAGAACTTGAAAACGGGCTAGAACGGACTTACTGTTGAGCTTGGAAGCTTGAAAACCCTAGCCATGACTTCCCCCTGCTAATGAAATCCAATATAACTAAGTTTCAACTCGGTATGACCTCTATATTAATCGAACTATTTCCAAACAAACATTAACAATAATCTCCAACAATTTTCTTTCAGCAGATTCAAAATCACCCTACTATCAATTGAATCCATATACTAGTCATCGGGTATACTCTTATTATCGAACTATTTCCAATTCTCACTTTGCTTCACTTTTTAACCAAAAACTCTACATTACTAAATACAGCTCTCATTTTCTTCTGTCTATTTACATTATATCCCATTATCCTCCAATCGAATTTATTTTTTAAATCCAGCATCATATACTTTAGCATCATACCTGGATGAGTAATTATAAGTCTAATCTTTCTTTAACTGGTACATTTTAGAATTCAGAATCTTCATATAACTGACATCTTTTTCTGCATGAGTTCATTTATTAAACATTCTCAAATGCTATCACATTGTCAATTATCTTATTGGAGGGGGGAGGCTGTAACATTCTAACTTGCCTCTTATTATTCATGCATAAAATTAACAATCAATAATATATTAATTTGCTTCAAATAACTCACATGCATTATTTTACAACCCTCCTCATCTTATACAAACAAATACCTTATACATGAGTTCATATTCTCAATAGAATTACTCATACATTCATTAATTCACAAGTTACACTCATAGCATCACATAATGCAATCAATGTACATTATCATATATAAACTTTCCCTTCATTATCTTTCATATTCCAGAGAAATTCTTATTCACGTTCATTCATTATCACATAAATCATGAACTGTATCTTACCTTTTCGAGTCTCATTTCATCTTATATTATCACATTATATAATTCACTTTAGACAGACTACACACTATTCATATTTAAACAATGACTCAACATCATTCCACATTTGAGTAAATCTATTTATCACATTCTTGTCAATAAGTTTGGCACTAATATATGTCCATGTCAACGACATGGATGAGTTTTAAACGAGGTAACTTTCGTTTCTTTTCACTTTTCTTATTTCTCCACTTATGTCTATTTCATTTTACACTTGATCTCACACATATCATACAAGTCGCCAGATCATTTAAGTACACCAATATATCCACCATTATACGAACTTACTTAACACCTTTTTACACTGTCGATGGTAGCTCAGTTGGAAACATTCTGTTCAACAGAACTATTCTCGGGTCGGGGAGGATCACACTATCATAGGTAGTAATATGGCATGCATAGCTTATCTTACACAGATGGGTAAGCCTGGGAACCGACTAACCGGCTCTGTACCACTAATGTAACACCCTTACCCATGTTTGATGTCGGAACAGGGTCGAGGCATTCCGGACTTATCACTAATCATCGTATAAAAACCGATTCATAATTTCACACTAATTTAAAACTTTTCAACACATTCAGATGTTCCTTAAAAGGCTTACAGGCCCATATCATGCTTTAATCAACTACACATAGGCAGCATGCACATTCGTAAATTGCTTCATTTAATAATAACAATCAAGCTATCTACATTAAATGACTTTATACATAGAGACTTCAATAAATAGGTAAGTATTTTAGCCAATTCCTAGAACTAATATATTACGAGTCTCCATACATGCCAAGACATAAACTTTAACCTTATATATTGATCAATGTTGAGTGTGATTTAACTCGGCGACCTCAACTCACTACATCTGCGACACATAGGAAAAGGAAAGGCAGGGAGTAAGCATTATGCTGTGAAGCCTAATTGACCTGTCGGGAAGTGTTCGGGACCACAAAATTGAGTCATAAAATATTAATGTCATATTTGTGCTTATTATATTATATATGATGTGTGAAATTTTCTATTGAATTTGTTAATGTAGGTGAATTTAGTATAGGACTTATGTGAGAAATTTAGAAATGTGCTAGGCAATGTAAAGTGGCCTATTATGCATGCTATAGAAATGATGGGTTTGCATGTCAAATTGCCCAAAATTTGAGCTAGTGGCGGCCATGCTATGGGTCATAGCATATTTAAGCATGGTGTGTTAATGTTTCATGTTGGAAAGAATAAAATAAAAGAGTTAGTATTAAATAAGGAAAGAAAGGGTGAAGAAAGAAAAGGGTATCACCTGTTCTTCTTACCGTACAAGAAGAAGAATAGAGGGGGGGCATTCGGCCTTTGAATGAGAGAAGGTTAGTAATTTGTTAATCTTTCTTTTGAATTTAGTTTGTTCAGGTTAATCATCATGTTTTCTTACTGCCATACTAAACGTTGAATTTAGAGGTGGATGGAACTTTCGGTTATGGTATGTGTGAGAAGAACTTGATTTTTTTCTTTCTTACCTTAATTTTGATGGATAAGAAACAAAGATTGTTGATGAAAGAAATTAATCTTGTTAAACTTTAACTATACACCCATGTGTGTGATAACCGACATAGATTTTTTTAAGTCTTGATCAAAGGCGGTTAAGTGATTGTAATGATATCTAGGTGTTAATAATAAACTCTTGGACTTGGGTTAAATGACTCGGTCATCTTAGGTTAATTTAAGTAGGAGCTATACTAGTGATAGCCGAATTAAAGATGCTTGATGTCATGAGTAATTTTTATGTTATTGGATGAGAATGGTAGTTAGGTGAAGTAGGTCTAGCAAATGAGCACATATGTGCATTAGTTGCTAAATAGAGAAAAAATCGGCTAACAAGTGTGTACTAAGGTCCGATATGACTTGGAATATTATTGAGTGATGTATGTGTTTTGAATTGATGACATGGAGAGGATGCTTAATTGTGCTATGAACATTATATGTTAATTAAGGGTTGCTAAGTTAGCTATTAGGTGAAGTGCAAATGTTAGTATGTGATTACTAGTGTATATATGTGTTTAGCCGAGCTTTGAACTTGAAACAAAATGGTAATTAGTCAATACAAGTGACCATAATTGTAGAATGTATTAAGTGTACAATCCGGCCTCACCATAGACATGCATATTCGGCCAATGAATGAATAATAGATTGATGTTGTATGTTCGGCTATAGGTAAGCATATTGAGGCTTTAGCTTGACTTAGAAAATCGACTAAGGAGAATATTGGCTAGTAGGGAATTTGATTCATGATTTCATACATATATGACTCTAATGCCTATATACATGGGCTAAGTACTTGAATTTCTCCTTGATGTTCAAAATGATTAAATCAATTTATTTGTTAAATTAAGCTCAAGAGCAAAGGGGAACTAAATCCGACAAAGGAAGGAAAAGGTGATCGAATAGACGTTGAAATCGTTCGACAACATTCGAGGTAAGTTTTCGAGTAATGAAACTTAGATTATGATTCGATTAGTCTTGACATATAAGTATGACAAGTAGACGGTGATATATGATTCTACTTGAATTATATATTGAGGTGATTAGTTATACCTATGACGGGTAGCCGAATGTGTATAGAGATCATGTTATAAGCCAATTAAATTGTGCTCTTTGTATGTGGCTATTGAGCTGAAATTAGTAGTGTGATAAGTGTCTTGTGTTTGAGCTTTGGTAATGAAAATGAAATATGGATGTGTCATGATTTATTGATATATGTGGCATGGTTATTCGAATGATATCGGGGCTAAGTCCCGAAAGCTTTTTGCTAGTGACTATATCGGACTAAGATCCGAAGGCATTTGTGCAAGTTGCTATATCCAGGCTAAGACCGAAGGCATTTGTGCTAGCGACATTTCCGGGCTAAGTCCTGAGGCATTTATGCTAGTGACCATATCCGGGCTAAGACCCGAAGGCCTTGTGCGGAGTTATTTCCGGCTAAATTCCGAAGATCTTGGGTTTGGGTGAGCGATTTGCTGTATTTTCAATTAAGTCGCTATAAATCCACGATAAGTATGTTTCGTACATGCATCGGAAAGTCGTTCGTTTTAAATATATCGTTAATTGATAACGAATTTTCGGCCTTTAGATAGGTTGTACCTTGTGTATGATATTTGGTTGAGGTAAAATGTTGTTATGAAATATGATATATGAAGTTATTCTTTAGCTATATGAAGTTATACCTTAGCCGAACTAATTTCATTATCAAAACTTACTAAGCATTAATGTACTCCGTTCTTTGATCTCTGTTTTATAGATTTTGTTCGTCAGTTCGGATTCGGGATGGTCGAAGTCGAAGTCGTCCACACTATCATGCCTTTTGGTCCTTTTGGTTGAACTCTGAAATGGCATGTAGGACTGCCTTGTGTATTAGTCAGTACTTGGTGTTGTATATATTGGATAGCCATGCGAATGGCTTTATATTTTGGATAGTGTTATAATCATCTTGATGTATATGGTTATTGAGAGGTGTGGATGCTTGGCCATGATTGGGCATTGGATGGTTATCATGTCAATTTTTGTGCTATATATGCTAAAGGGCTAGTTGATCATGGAAACTATGAATAGGTAAGTCTACCATAAAACAGATGCTGACGCACAGTGGTGTGGATTTGAAATCACTAAATAGTAGGAATGGAATTAAATGTTATAATTATGTATCGACCTTGATGAATCTACTTATATGGAAAAACGAAACTATCTATGGTCGTTTTTAGAGTAATTTAGTTTTCATGGAACAGGGCCAGAGATTTCTGGATCCCCTGATCTGACTTTGGAATTATTATAAATAACAGAGATATTAGAATCATGCCATATATGTATAGATTCCTTTTGAGTCTAGTTTCCTTGAAACAATGGATAGTATGAAGCCTGACAGGAGATATTAAGTCGTATGCATGAAGGTCGAGCAGTCGAACCTGAAACAGGGAGTTAACTAAAATGTACTAATTGGCCTGACAAATTTAGAAAAAATTTTAGATGGATATGGGTCTAGTTTTAGAAAATTACGGAATGTTTCGAGTTTTGGATCGGATATGTTTTAAGGTGACAGTACGCAGTGCCAGCTGTCTGGAATTAAATGCTGTTTTAATGAAAGTCTGTTAACTCTGGTCGACTCCGGCAACGGTCTCGACCGGGCGTTACATTTTATGGTATCAGACTACGGTTAGTCGTTCTAAACCGATACGTTGGGTCTAGCTATACATGCATTATGTGATTATTTGATAGTGTGGTGATTTCTGACAATTGAAAATGTGTTTTTTATAGTAACGGATCCCGATCCCAACCGAGCGGTAGCTGATGATCTTGAGAGTGTAGCGCCTGCTCCCGCACAAGGGACAGCGCCGGCGGACTCTCAACCTATTGCTAGTAATCCGAATGATGAAGCTAGACAAGCTTTTTATAGCGTGATGAATGATTGGTTCAACCAATACATTCGAACTAATACGGCTGTTCCACAACCTCCATTCCCGACTAATACCACCCCCGCACCTACAATACCTCCGGTAACTGACCAAATAAGGTCAAATAAGCCCCCAGTTGACAGAATCCGAAAACAGGGGCTACTGAATTTAAAGCTACGGACAGCGATGATGCCGAGCAAGCTGAATTTTGGTTGGATAACACTATTCGGGTACTTGATGAACTATCTTGCACACACCGATGAATGCTTAAAGTGTACTATCTCCTTGCTACGTGATTCTGCCTACTATTGGTGGAATACGTTGATTTCTATTGTGCCCAGAGAGCAAGTAACTTGGGAGTTTTTCCAAACCGAGTTTCGAAAGAATTATATCAGTCAGAGATTCATTGACCAAAAACGGAAGGAATTTCTTGAGCTTAACAAGGTTCTATGTCGGTTACCGACTATGAACAAAATTTGTGAGGCTTAGCCGGTACGCCAAGAATGCATTTCTTCAGAGCTGTGATGTGTAAACGTTTTGAGATGGACTGAATGATGATTAAGCTGTATGTTGGCATTTTAGAAATCGGAATTTGGTGGTACTTGTCGAGCGGCTTGCAAAGCGAGGGCTCGTAAGGAGAAAGGAAGTTAATATGGGAGCAAAGGAGTTTCGTAAGAGATCTTGGGAAAGCCCTTCCAATAGTCATCGAAGAAATTTAGAGATGACTTAGGCCGGTTAGGACACTTCAGGTTTTTCTAGATGAGATCGTGACGACCCTATGAGTACACGAGTCACTTCGGTCGCCAGTGTTCGAAAGATCGTCGAGACAGACGGAGTGCCAGTTTGTGGTAAATGGCATTCGGGATTGTGATCCTGACCTCCTGTTATAAATGTGGTCAGTGACCATTTATCAAGGATTGCCGGACTGTCTGAACAAATGTATCGAGTGGGAAACCAGGTGTTACTATGTCGGGTAGACCGCAGAAACGGGCATGTAGTGCGGTCAGAGGGATCTAGAGATGCTACAACCAGATCTGAGGCTCGTGCGCCTGTTAGGGCTTATGCTATACGTGCACGCGAGGATGCTTCTTCGCTGATGTTATTACCGGTACTTTCACTCTCTTTGATACTAATGTGATTGCTTTGATTGACCCTGGTTCTACTCATTCATATATATGTAAACCTTAGCAACCAGTAAGACTTTACCTGTTGAGTCTACTGAGTTCGTAATTCGGGTGTCAAATCCCTTGGGTTTTATGTACTTGTCGACAAAGTGTGTAAGAATGTCCTTAGAAATCCGAGGTTACTGCTTTCCGGCCAATTTGATGCTTTTGCCGTTGATGAATTTGATGTTATCCTCGGTATGGATTGGCTAACCGTTCAGATGCAGTTGTAAATTGCAAAGAAAACTATTGATTTGAGGTGTGCAAATAACGAGATGATCGAGTTGAGTCTACGACTTGAAGGGTCGCCAGCTGTAATGTCATCGATGTTGGCTTAGAAATATGTAAGAAAGGGGTGCGAAGCATACCTTCGTATGTACTTGATGACAAAGAGTTAGAAAAGAACCTGAATCTGTGCCGGTGGTTTGTGAATATCTGGATGTTTTCCGAAGAATTACCGGGTTTACCACTTGTTCGGGAGTAGAGTTTGGTATTGACTTGTACTTGGACTACACCAGTTTCGATAGCTCCGTATCGTATGGCACCAACGATTAAAGGATTGAAAGCTCAGTTGCAAGAGTTGACGGATAGAGGTTTCGCTCGACCAGTTTCTCACCTTGGGGTGCACCAGTATTGTTTGTAAAAAGAAGGACGGAACCATGAGGTTGTGCATCGACTATCGTCAGCTGAATAAGGTGACATAAAGAATAAATACCGTACCGCGTATTGCATTTGTTGATCAACTAAAGGGAGCCTAGTGTTTTCAAAGATAGATTTGAGATCGGGTTATTATCAGTTGCGAATTTGAGATTCGATATACCCAAAATGCTTTTAGAATGAGATACGGTCACTATGAGTTCTTAGTGATGCCGTTTGGGCTCACTAATGCCCCTGCGGTATTTATGGATCTGATGATCGGTCTTCAGACAGTATTGGACCGGTTTGTAGTTGTGTTTATTGATGACATCTTGGTCTACTCAAAGATGAAACCGAGCATGCTGAGCACTGAGATTAGTGTTGCAGATTTTACGATAAGCAGTTATATGCTAAGTTTAGTAAGTGTGAGTTCTGGTTAAGAGAGGTAGCTTCTTGGGTCATGTGGTATCCACATCGGGTATTCGAGTTGATCCGAACAAATTTCAGCCATACTTAACTGGAAGCCTTCGAGAATATTACTGAGGTTCGGAGCTTTTGGGACTTGCCGGTTATACGACGTTTGTAAAGGTTTCTCGATGATAGCACACCAATGACGAAACTACTTCAAAAGATGTTAAGTTTGAATGGACGAAAAGTGTCAGAAAAGTTTGATCAATGAAAACTCATTTGACGGAAGCTCCATATAGTGCAGCCCGAATCAGGAAGGTTCGTCATTTACAGTGATGCATCTTACTTGGGTTGGGTTGTGTATTGATGCAAGAAGGTCGAGTTGTAGCTTATGCGTCGAGGCAATGAAGCCACATGAGAAATTATCCAACCCATGATCTCGAACTGGCTGCCATGTATTCGCTTGAAAATATGGCGACATTACTTATTTGGTGAGAAGTGCCATGTATATTCGGATCACAAAAGTCTCAAATATTTGATGACTCAAGGGACTTGAATCTGCGACAAAGACGTTGGCTTGAGTTGTTAAAGATTATGAGCTGGTCATTGACTATCACCCGGGAAAGGCTAATGTGGTTGCGGATGCTTGAGTCGTAAATCACTATTTACTTTACGAGCGATGAATGTACACTTGTCTGTTCTATCCGACAATGTGTTAGTAGCAGAATTAGAGCCAGACCATTGTTGATTCATCAAATTCGTGAAGCTCAGAAAGTCGATGATGAATTGGTTGCAAAACGTGCTGAATGTGTTCGGATAGGGAATCAGAGTTTCAAATGATGACGACGATTGTTTGAGGTTTAGAAGTCGTTGTGTGTTCCAAGAATTCAAACTTATTCGATGATTTGAACGAAGCTCATAGTAGCCGAATGTCAATTCACCCGGGGAGTACGAAAATGTACAACGATCTGAGACGTCAGTTTGGTGGCATGGTATGAAACGAGACATTTCCGATTTGTTTCGAAGTGCTTAGTATGTCACAAGTGAAGCGGAACATCAAGTGCCTACGGGTTTACTTCAGCCGATCATGATACCTGAATGGAAATGGGATCGAGTCACGATGAATTTTGTGTCTGGGGTTGCCAGTGACGGCAAGTAAGAAAGATGCGATTTGGGTTGTTGTTGATAGACAGACTAAGTCGGCTCACTTTATCCCGTACGCACAGATTTTTCATTGGATAGACTAGCTGAGTTGTATGTTTCTCAGATTGTGAGATTACACGGGGTATGTGACAGCCCAAAATTGACCCTAGACGGGAAGTGGTTTCGGGACCGCTAAACCGAGTCACCGAAAGGTTTGAATGTGATGTTTATTGTCTAGAATATGTAATCATGAATGTGTGAAAATTTCAAGCTTTGATTTAGTCGATTGCATGTGAATTTAGTCAATAGGACTTATATGAGAAAATTTTAAAATGTGATAGGTCAATGCATGAGGACCTATTAGTGCATGTGGAAGAAAAAGGGGACTTGCATGTCAAATTCCCCCTCCCTAATATGTAGTGGCCGGCCATGCTATGGGTGGAAACATGTCACCAACATGTTGTGTTAGTGATGTATGGTAAGGAAAATAAATAATAAGCATGATAATTAAATAATGAAAGGAAGGGTGATGAAAAAAAGAAAAAAAATAATAATGGTCTCATGCATACACCCCATTGCCGTGAGCTAAAGGAAGGAAAAGAAAGGTTTTGTTCATCCTTTTTCAACCTCTTTTGACCGAAAATCCTAAGGAAGAGGATTAGGAGGAAGTTTGGCCATGCATGTACTAGATTGAGGTATGTTTAATGTTATTCTTTGAGATTCATGTATATTTTAAGTTGTAAGTTCAAAATCTACCTAGCCATGGTTCAAACTTTGTTAAATGATGGAGATGACATTCGGCCATGAATGTTACGTTCTTGGTTGGTATTTTGATGTCTTTGGTGATGAGGTAAGGAGATGGTTGACTTTGGGTGTTTAATAAAAGGGTTTGGATGTGAGAGTGTGTGAGAAGTAGAAATGAGGAGTCTTAGCAACTCCATGAAGGTTCGGCCATGGTAGTTTGAGGATTAGAGATTTTATTTCTTGTTAAAATTTGATGAATCCTAGTGTGTGAAGTGTTTGAACCAACTAAGGATTAATAGATGCATGGGTACAAAGTAGGAAGAATCGGCTACTATGGTTGACACCAATGCCGAATGTAAAGATGTTATAGTAATAATGTATGTGATTTGAGTTGATAATGTGAAAAAGGATAATTAGATGTATTATAAATGATATAAAGATTTTAGAAATTATTTTGGTTAGGTGTGTGTATGATTAAGTATATTCGGCAATATACTTAAAGTGAGTACTTGATATTATATGGGAGTATGTATATTCGGCCACATGAGTAAATATATATATGATGTTAAATTTGATTATGTATAATGGGCATTAAGATGTGGAACTTAAGAAATGTAGTCATATGTGGAATTACATGATGTTATAGTTGACATTGTACACACATACATCATTCGGCCATCAACATGAGTAATTAGTGAGGATGGTTGCCGAATATACAACATACATAAGCATGTGTAATTGAATTATGAATGTTTAACAAGATGGTTAAACTAGTGAATTATTGATTAAGCTCAAGGAGCTAAAGGAGGAGAATCAAGCAAAGGCAAAGAAAAGATCACTGAGTAGCCGAGTTGGAACCGTCTTACCCAACACAAGGTAAGTCATTAAGCATGTAGTTGGTATTATTTCAAATGGTCATAATGTTTATGTATTGATGCTGAATGGAATGAATAAATATACATATATATATGCATGTACGTATGTGATGATGAAATTGTTGAATGAAAAGAAAAGAGGTAAGATGTACTGAGTTGTTGATCTCGGCACTAAACGTGCGGGTATAACCATTTATGACCATGAGATTGGCGCTAAGTGCGCGGGATTAAATTGTACAGCACTAAGTGTGCGATTTGACTATGTTGCACTAAGTGTGCGAAATGAATATGATGCACTAAGTGTGCGAATTGACCATGCGGCACTAAGTGTGCGAGTTTGACTATGTAGCACTAAGTGTGCGATTTGATTACGTAGCACTAAGTGTGCGAGTTGATTATATAGCACTGAGTGTGCGGACTCAATATACATTCATGAATCATTATGGACACTATGTGTGCGACACTATTGAGTCGATCGCGGACAGCGGATCGGGTAAGTGTCTTGAGTACATGGCTAATAGGTGCTATGCTTATACTTGGTGTTGAGCTCGGTAAGTTTGAACCTATGTGACAAATATACTTGAAGTCACGTACATAAAATTTATCGTAGGATGGGTGAAAGGCCGTTTAGTCGTTTGATTGTAACGAAAATAAATTGATTTATGAAAATGCTCAATGTCTATTGATGAGTATATGGAATGTGAATGCATGAATTGATATGAAACTGAATGATAGGTTGGAGAACTATGGTATGGTTCGGTATGGATGGAGAAATTGCTCGTTCCATTTTGTTTCCTCTTGTGATAATGTTATTGATGGATGGTAGTGCATTGCTTATGACTTACTGAGTTATAAACTCACTCGGTGTTTCCTTGTCACCCATTATAGGTTGCTTGGACTCATCTATTTTTGCGGGTCAGGCCGTCATCGAAGTCATCACACCGGATAGCAAGTTTTGGTACTTTCTTCTTAGTTGGCTTAGAAGAACATTTTGGCATGTATAAGCTATTACGTTGTGTTTGAAATTTGGCATGTAAACTTTAAGCCATGTGAAAATGGCACGAATGTTCGATTGAGTTGGATCAAGGGTAGGCATGAAATGGACCTAGTTACTTTCGTAACAGATGCTGGCAGCAGCAGTGTCATGAGATTGAAAAATCACTAAAAATATAGGAGTGGAATTAATTGATGAATAAATTATGTAATCGAAGCTCGATGAGTCTGTTTTCATGAGGAAGTAACGAAAAGATCATATGGGCAGTATATTAAGAGATAATCAGATTTTTGTGGGACAGGGCCAGAACGGTTTCTGGATTCCCTGCTCCGACTTTGGAAATTCATTATAAATTAACCAGAGATAATTAGGGGTCGTACCATATATGTACAGATTCCTCTCTGAGTCTAGTTTCATAGAAACAAACGGCATCAGTATTGAAGCCCCGTGAGGGAGATATCCAAGTCGTAATGGGAAAAGGTCAGTGTAGTCGACCCCTGCAACATGGAGACTTTGACTAATAAACTGTACTAATTGGCCACCAAAATTCTAGAAAAAATATAGATGGGCACATGAGTCTAGTTTCTGGGAAAATACGAAACTGATTTTCGAGTTACGAAACTCAAGATATGATTTTAAAACGACTAGTACACAGATTGGGCAGTGTCTGGAAAATAAATTTTAAGGGTTAAAGTCAGTTAACACTCGTGGACGGTGTCTCGGGTTCGGTGAACCAATGATATGCCGTACTCTCAGAAGTGAAACAGTACATTTAAGCCATTCCTTGGGAGTACATGACATTTCATCAACACGCGTATTGTATTCTCGAGCCAAAACTCAGCTCTCTCATCATCATCAGAGGTAGTAGCTTGAAACTCTTCAGCCCCATACTTTCTAATCTTATCAACTGAAGGCTTATTTAAACGAATCGGATCTACAGCTTGTGGCACAACTGGGACTTGTGGAGGATTTAGCGGGGGTGAAGGATGTGGCACAGCTGGATTGGTGCTTATATACTGAGTGAATCAATCATTCATCATTTGGTAAAAGGCTTACTTAGCCTCTCCCTCGTGGCTACTCGACCACACGATCGCACACACGGGTATGTGCAAGCCATGTGGCAAGTCAGTTTCAAGCACGGGATAGACACACGGGCGTGTGACTGGTCGTGTGACCAAGTTAGTAGCCTCCCTAATTTTCACACGGCCTAGACACGGGCATGTCTTGTGGCGTGTGGACAAGTCAGTATGTATGCCCTGTTTTACACGGTCAAGACACACGGGCGCGTCTAATGCCATGTGAGGCACACCGGTCTGTTCACATGGGCGTGTGACCTCTGTAACTTAGAAATTTGTTTAGTTTCTAAAATTTTTCTATGTATTCAGTTTAGTTCCGACCTCTTTCTAATGCATCGTTTAGGTCTCATTGACCTAAGAAAGGGACTTATTGTATATATTTGAATATGATGTGATAAAGTATGACTATTGACTGTGAAATGATTGTGAAATGTTTTGATATATCTGGTAATGCCTTTTAGGCCTAATTCGACATGGATATAGGTTAGGGGTGTTATATTTGGTTGGTATCAGAGCTACATTTTAGTCGATTCTAGGACTAACGTAAAATATGTGAGTCGAGCTATACATGCTATATTGTAACTGTGATGGTGTGATGATTCCTGACAATAAAAATGTGTTTTTATATAGTAAATGGATCCCAAACGAGTCGTAGCTAATGATGTTGAAAGTAATACGCCTCCTGCTCAAGGGACAGCGCCATCTGACTCTATGCTCATTTTGAAATGGCCCTCGAACAATAGGGCAGTGACACACACCCTTGTCCTACCCGTTTGGGTAAGAATAGGCTATTTACAAGGCCAAATTGCCACCCCTAATTTTGGGTCCTCTATAAAAGATCAAAACCATATCATTTCATATCAAATACCAACCAATACATAACCACAACATACACCAATTATACATATCATTAACAACCAAATTCAAGCTTATATCTATACCAAAGTCATGCCAAATTATAAGCCAAAGTCATACCAAAACATATGCTTCATAACCTCAATTTACTACATTCAATCTAATGCCATAATCTTACCATTCTTCAAATAAGCACATATCAAATCTTACCAAGTTGACCAATTTCCTTGGCCATCCAAGAAACATCATATTAAGAATATTGCATCTCATAGTTTATACTTAAAAGTCATTCATAAACACATCTAAAACCAAGCATATCACATGGCTAAATATTCATAATCATAAACATATTCAAATTAACTAGACTATACATGCATACTTAAATATTTACACTTTCAAAAGCTACCAAAGATGAGTTTGATAGTGTGGTGATGATCCTTGACAATCCCCGAGCCTTCAGTAGCTTCGATATCTAAAACACAATGCAAACACACACAAAATAAGCTTCCAAAGCTTAGTAAGCCATATACAAATAACTTATCATTTTAAGCATATAATCATCATAAAAACATATATTCATAGCAAAAAACCATTACAAACCACATATTCCCAATTCATTGCATATATAACATAATTCCTCATACTTGTATCACATATTATCACCTACCATATACTTACTTTTCATTCTCAATCATAATATACATTTCAAACGTACCTGAATCAGATACATAATCACATAGTTATTAATTTCATGGAATACCCATTGAATCGTACGGAATCAAATAAGATACACAAATAGCTCTAAAAGCTCGTACATGCAACGCCCCAGACTTGGTCTTACATGTAATCAAATATCGATGCCACTGTCCCAAATAGGGTCTTACACGAAAACAAATACGATGTCGATGTCCCAAACATGGTCTTACATGTAAATCTCAAACCGATGCCAACGTCCCAAACGTGGTCTTACATGAAATCACATATCAGAATCCTATGTCATGACATATGTATCCTAACTATTCCTATGGTTCGTACGGGGCTTTTCGGACGTCATCACATTATCAAACTTTCTCGAATTTCTTACATTCATCTTCCATATTCATCCATCACAATTCAACAAATATAAGAATAAATTAATTAACTCAAATACATTTATTTGTATATCGACTTACCTCGTACGAAAATGAACAGAAACAAACGACTATTAAATGACTTCGACTTTCCCCGATCTAATTTTGTTTTCTTGGTTCTTGATCTAAACACATTCAAATTTGACTTATTCAATCTCACATTCATTCAAATCAATCCATAAATACATATTTAGGGTATTTAAAAATTAGCCCTCATATTTTCATATTTTAACACTTTAGTCCCTAATTCATAAAATCACAAAATACACAAAATTTCCTTTCACAATACCTAGCTGAATTTTACCTTAGCTCATATAAGTCACATATTTCATTTATTTCACATTTTAGCCCATCAATTTCTTATTTCCACAATTTAGTCCAAATTACTCAAATTCATCAAAAATTCCAATACAAAACATAGTAATCTAACACATATCTTTTATTTTCTATCATCAAACTTCATAAAACTTACATTATCAACAATGGCGCATTTTAAAATCATAATCAAATTCAAAAATTGAGGCATGGGCTGGATAGAACACAAAGTACGATCACAAAAATATAGAAATTATAAAAAATCGAGTTAAAATGGACCTTTAATCAAGCTAGATGTTGGCCAAATGCTTTAAACACATAAATTATCTTTTCTTCTTCAATTTCGGCTAATCAAAGATGAATGAAGCACTAATTTCATGTTTTATTTTATTTATTATATCATTATACAAAATTTACTATTATTCCCTTAATGAAATAACATTAAAATTCCATTAACTATAGGCATTTTTGTCCATCCATTACTCAAATGGTTTATTAACCAATAAGGACCTCTCAGATAATAAGACATATCAGTTAAGTACTTTTAACAAATAGCTAGCCACTTTTATATTTTACACGATTAGGTCCTTTTTCACAAATCGGACACGTAAACGATAAAATTTTCATACAATATTTTCACAGATATCAATTCACACATTATAAGAATGGAAATACTATTAAAATATTTTTTTGACTCAAATTTGTGGTCCCAAAACCACTGTTCTGACTAGGGTCTAAACCGGGTTGTTACAGCTCTCCCCCTTAGGGATTTTCGTCCCTGAAAATCTTACCGTTGAATAGATCTGGATATTACTGTATTTCTTATTTTCAATTCTTTAACCTCTCGATCCAAAATACAGACCGGTTCTTCTTCACAGGTCATATCGGACTGAATTTCTATCTCAGATGGGGAACTCACATACGAGGGATCAGAACTGTATCGTCAGAGCATCGATATGTGAAACACATTGTCAATCTTTTCTAACTCAGGTGGCAATAACAATCTATATGCAATTGGTCTGATATGCTCTATAATTTCATAATGCCCGATGAACCTCGGACTCAATTTTCCTTTACGTCCGAACCGAAGTACTTTCTTCTACGGAGACACTTTCAGAAATACTTTGTCACCGATCTCAAATTCAATGTCTTTTCATTTCAAATCTGCATATGATTTCTGTTGATAGGAAGTTGTTTTCAGACTTTCTCAGATTGTTTTTACTTTCTATTTAGTCTCTTTTATCAAATCAATGCCGTGAATCTTATTCTCACTGAGCTTTAACGAATACAATGGTGTACGGTATTTTCTACCATATAAGGCTTCTTACGGTGCATTTTAATGATCGATTGAAAACTATTATTATAAGCAAATTCAATTAATGGAAAATACCGTTCCTACATACTTCAAACTTGAGAATGCAACAATACAACATATCCTCAAGTATCTAAATAATCTGCTCGATTGACCATCTATCTGCGGGTGAAAACAGTACTGAAATGTAATTTCGTACCTAAGCCTCTTGTAGTTTCTTCTAAATCACAAAGTGAATCTCGAATCTCTATCTGACATAATAGACAATGGTAGCCATGCAATTGGTTGTTCAAATGGACATTTATGGACATTACTTATATATGTTTTAATGTTTTAGTAAAGGAAATTATGAAATTAATGTAATAAACTAAAATAAACAAAACAAAAACCATATTTTTGTATGTCTATCATCTTCCTTAACCAATTCTTTGAAGAAGAAAAGCCATTGTTAAAGCTTAAACATTCGACAACCCTGGTTTCTCTATTAGGTATGTATTTTGTCCTATTTTTAATGATTTCTATATTTTTGAGATCATTGCAACTTAATCTAGCTAGCCCAGGAACTAATTTTTGAAATTATTAAAGGTTTAGGGTTTTTCCACTAATGAATGTTGGTGTATTTTGATGTTTGATGGTAGAAAATGTATGCTTGTTGTTAGATGAACAACATTTGTAAAGTGATTTTTGACAAAATTATCATTTAGGGGTTAAATTGAGAATGTTGAAATTTTGTCGTTAATTTATGAAATAAATGAAAATATGGGTTGCTAGGGACTTAATTGAAATTCGACTAGCATGGGTATAGGTTGAATTGTATGAAATTATATTTTTATAACATAAGGACTAAATTGTAAAAATGTTGAAATATTAGGGGCAAAAGTGTAAAGTTGCTATAATGTGTATTTTGGACTAAATTGAATTGATTGATGATTAAATAAGCTAAATTTGGTATTATATAGATCAAGAAAAGCAAAATTCAGATTTAGATCGGGAAAAAAACAAGGTGTTGGATTAGTTGATCTACTTGGTTGTTTTTACATTCGAGGTAAGTTTGTATGTAATAAGCATTGTTATATTTGTGTTTTAAATGCTTTAATATTGTATAAATTGTGAAAACAACTTTGAAGACATATTTAATGAAGATTCAGCATTCAGAAATTTCGGTTGAACCATAGGAATAGATTACGATACGAATGACATGTCATTAGGGATTATGTGATTTGGGTGTGGTCCATACATCCTACAGTGGCTGAGTTATCCGGCATGTGTTGCGGATACTATCAGCTTGTGTGAGCAGAATCATTTAGCTTCATCATGACCGTCAACTTGTGTGAGTAGACCCGTTGATAGCTTGAGAGTGAGCATTATATGGGATATAAGATTGAGATAGCTTCGGCTATATATGTGGCACTTAGGGTGCGAGTTTCCCAGGTATCTGAAAGTATTTCGAATGGTTCAATGAGTATATGAAATATATGGATGAGTAATGAGATTGATACGGGATGGTACAGGGATGTACATGAACCGTATAAGCTTTAATCGAAGAGTGAAATTCACATCTGATCTTGTGATTGAATATGTGATAGGTGTAACACCCCTAACCCGTATTCGTAGCTGAAATAGGGTTATGAGGCATTACTGATCAACCACAATAAATCATACATTTGTACAATTATAATTAAAATCTATTTATCTCAATCACTTTGTCCCTTATAGGTCCTATGAGACCTTAAAACATGCTTAGAAGTGGTTCAGGACTAAACCGATAACATTTGCAAACTTTGGGAGACTTAGAAAATTTTCTTCGATTTAAGGGTCACACGTCCGTGTGAATAGACCGTGTACCTCACACGGTCACCAGACATGCTCGTGTTACAAGCCGTGTGAAACAGGGCATACATACTGACTTGCGCCACACGGCCGAAGACACGCTCGTGTGCCATGGCGTGGGAGAAACTTAAGGGGTTACTGACTTGGGTCACACGGCTGACCACACGCCCATGTGCTAGTCCGTGTGCCATACACAGCCAGTAGACATGATCGTGTGTCTAGGCTGTGTCAAAATTGTAGGGTATACTATCTTAATTTGAAAGGGTACCCCAGAGGACACACGCCTTTGTCTCTGCCCGTGTAGACAAAAATAGGCCATTTATAAGGCCAATTTGCCATCCTTTTTCACATGCACACCTAACAACCAAAATAATACCATTTCATCATATAATAGGCAGCCCAAAATCATCATTCATTACATCATTTATACAATATCCAATTCAACCAAATTCAATACTTAATCAATACCAAATAACTATCCAAATTTATATCATAAGTATCTATTCAAAAGCACATAACTTTTCACTTTCTTTATTTCAATCATACCATAAAGATCATTTACCAAACTCAAACATAACCATTTATCAACTATGAAACCTTTGCCACATTTATACCAAAACAGACCAAATAAGCCATCATTCATGACTATACATACCATTCCAAACATAAACATTTATAACCAAATCTCATAACCATATTCACAACCAAAGTACCTTAACTAGCCTATACATGCCATATACCATATATACATATCTCAAAAGTAACCAACTTAAGTGTTTGATAGTGCGATGACACACAGTAAGCTTCATAGCTTAGTAAGTTCGTAAGTGAATAACTCATTCATCATATGCAATTTAACTATTTCACATTACCAAATCAAAATCTCATTAACCACAAACCTTTCGCATTCTCAAAACATGATCAAATACCATCTCACTAGACTTTCTTAATCTAATACTCGAGTAGGTTCTGTACGTACCTATATCACCTCGTACTAACCTTTTTCTCAACCATGTCATTTCTTTTCCTATTGAACCATTTGGAATAGAAGTCGGATACTCAAGATCTCAATCGATAAGTACTTATACCATGGCCCGTAGCCAAATCAAGGTAACTTATCCCGGAGTACCTATACCATGGCCCGTAGCCAAATCAAGGTAACTCTTCACTGAAATAACCTATACCATGGCCCGTAGCCAAATCAAGGTATCACTCGTACCCGAAGTGCCGATATCATGGACAGAAGCCAACATAATAGCCTAATGACATGTCATTCACATCGTAACTATTCCTAAGGTTCACCGAGAAGTTTCGCTTGTCTATTTCATCGTCAAACACTTTCGTATAGTTGTATTAACAATTCAAACATTATCTGTAATCTAAAATCACATTTTATGCAATACCAAGCATATAACATACATTTATAATGAAATTATCACATACGAACTTACCTCGTACTGGAATTGACGAATCGGATCGATTACTCAATAACTTTTGATTTCCCCTAATCTAAACTGAATCTTTCCTTTCTTAATCTTAATCAAGGATTAAAGGTGCTAAAAGTTTAAGCCCTAAATGTTCTCGTCTTCCTCGATATTTTGGTTGATGAATGCATGAAATGATGAACATTTTGTTTGTTTTAATTAAAACATATATTAATTACTAATTTACAAATTTGACCTTGATTTAAAGCATTAATAAACATCAAATTATGCCCATTTATGTACATTCCCACTATCAATGGACTAATTACAAATAAGGACCTTTCATTAATGTCTCATAGCAATTAAGCATTTTTAACTTATAGCATGCTACTTTTCCATATACGCGATTAAGTCCTTTTATCAATTAACCACTTAAACGCTAAAATTATTTCACAAAACTTTCACACATATCTAATCTCATGCCGTAAATATAAAAAAAATATTAAAATAATTTTATGACCTCGAATTTATGGTTAAGAACCACTGTTCGATTTAGCTAAAACCGGGTTGTTACAACTCTCCCCTCTTAGAGATTTTCGTCCCTGAAAATCTTACCAGTGAATAGGTTTGGATATTGCTTTCTCATAGCATCTTCGGTTCTCATGTAGCTTCTTCAACCCCCGTATCGATGCCATAATACTTTTACTAGTGCAATTTTCTTATTTCTTAGCTCTTTGATCTCACGAGCTAGAATTCGGATCGGTTCTTCACTGTGTGACAATCTAACTGAATCTCAACCTCAGTCGGGGAAATAACATGTGAAGGATCAGATCAGTATCTTCGTAGCATTGATACATGAAATACATTATGTATCTCTTCTAACTCAAGCAAGGCTAGTCGATAAGCAACCGGTCCAACATGCTCGATAATTTCAAACGACCCAATGAATCTCAGACTCAATTTACCTTTACAACCAAATCGAAGTATTTTCTTCCACGGAGATACTTTCAAAAACACTCTATCCCCGATATGAAACTCAATATCTTTCTGTTTCAAGTCTGCGTATGATTTCTGACAATCTGATGCTGCTTTTAGACTATCACGAATTACTTTTTCTTCTATTTCTCTAATCAGATCAACCCCATGAATCTTATTCTCACTTAACTCAGTCCAGTACAAAGGTGTTTAACACTTCTGACCGTATAAGCTTCATAAGGTGCCATTTCAATACTCGATTGAAAGTTGTTGTTATATGCAAATTCAATCAACGACAAATACTTTTCCCACGTACCTTCAAACTCAAGAATACAACATCTCAACATATCCTCGAGTATCTGAATAACTCGCTCAGATTGACCATCCGTTTGCGGGTGAAATGCCGGTACTAAATTGTAATTTTGTACCCAATGCATCTTGCAGTTTCTTCCAAAATCTGGATGTGATCCTCGAATTTGTATCTGAGATAATAGAAATAGGTACTCCATGTAATTCTTACAATCTTGAGATATACCACTCAGCTAACTTTTCATGTGAATAGTCTGTTCGTACCGGAATGAAATGAGCCAACTTTTTCAACCTGTCAATTGCAACCCAGATTGCATCTTTCTTACTCGGAATAGGGGTAAACCTGAAACAAAATCCATAGTCACTCTATTCCATTTCCAATCAGAATAATAATAGGTTGCAATAAACCAGATGGTACCTGATGCTCAGCTTTAACTTGCTGACAAATCAAACATTTAGAAATAAACTCTGAAATGTCACGTTTAACTGATAGCATGCTACTTTTGCATTATACGCGATTAAGTCATTTTCTCAAATTAAGCACTCAAATGCTAAAATTATTTCAAGAAACTTTCACACAAATCTAATCTCATGCCATAAATATAAAAAATAATATTAAAATAATTTTACGACCTCAGATTTGTGGTTCAAAAACCATTGTTCTAATTTAGCTAAAATTAGGTTGCTACAATAGGTTTCTGTATTTATATGAGTTGTATATTAATATGATCAATTGTTTAAAATGTATTTGTAAGATAAGGTGAGTTTATTATTATAAGAACTTACTAAGCTTTATAGCTTACATTGTTTTTTTTCTCTATGTTTTATAGTGAAATCAAAGCTAGCTCGGATTCGGAAATGATCGGAGAACATATCACACTATCTAGCTATCACTTTGGTACTTTGGATCTATGTATTTGGTTATATGGCATGTATAGGAGAGTTGTGGTCATTTTGATATATTTTGGTAATGGATTTTCCCTTTTGAGTTGTCTTGTAAATGATTATGGATGTATTATGATTTTAGCTATGTGATTTGGCATGCTTTATTCATGTATATATATGTGTAATTGATCTTGTGATGTGTTTTTGGTTAGTGATTGAAGATGCTTGCTATGAATAGGCATTATGGATATCAAATGGTTGAGTTTTGAATACTGATATGCTAGTGAATCTAGATAAAATATTACATATTTGAAAGTGGTTATATTGGTGATTTGAGAAAGTGAAGTTTGGTATGAAATTGAATGGCATAATGTGGTATTTGTGTGTCTTGTATATGTTGGTATTGAAATGGCATGATTTATGCTTGGTTGAGGTTGGATGAATGCCTATTTATGTCATGTTTGGTGCCGTTTGGTTTGGTGTAGGTGTATGCAAATTTGGGTGGCAAGATGGTTGGTAAATAGCCTATTTTTGTCCCCAAAGGCATAGACACTGGCATGTGTCTCAGCTGTGGTGTGACACATGGTCAGGTTACACAGTCGTGTGTCCCTTAGTGTTAAACTAGAAATCAAGTCAGTACGCTTCACAGGCCTAGCACATGGGCGTATGACATGGTCATGTGACATAAATCTGTATACCTTACAGGTTTGGCACGGCCTAGCAACAGCTTGGCACACGGGAGTGTATGGCCATTTCGTGGGGCACATGGGCTGGTCACATGGGTGTGTGGTTGGCCGTGTAACCCAAGTGAGAGAGTTACATGGGGTCAGACATGGGCTGGGCCATTTTGAATGCCTACACGGCCTATGACATGGTGTGTCTTTGGCCGTGTGAGACACACGGCCGAGCCACACGGGCGTGTATCCCTGTATTTTGTAAAATTTCTAAGTTTTCCAAAAATTTCATAAGTTATCGATTTAGTCCCGAATCACCTCAAATGCATGTTTTGGGCCTCGTAGGCTCGTATTAGGGACATTATGAATATATGTTTTATATTTGAAATGGAAAATGTATGAGAAATGTTTGTTTTAATTGGGTTATAAGTCTGATAATGCTCCGTAAACCCTATTTCGGAAATGAATACAGGTGAGGGGTCTTATAGTATTCACGGATAGGCCAAACCAATTTTGGGTTAATTCCCACCAAAATGACTTCCTAGGGTTGTCAAGCCTAAGGTCTAAGTTCTTCCTCTCTTAAATAGCTGATCTACAAAGAAACTTTATCATTTAATCAATTAATTAAGTTAAAGCAATTGAAACATGAAAAATATGTAGAAAGCATAAATTGATTCTAAACTTTGCACAAACATTCATCTAACAATGTTAATGAAAGAAATATAAAGAAGAAAATAAGGAAATAAGGTGCTTATGGATTTATCGATGAAGCGTGGTTACGAAACAATCTCCCTTCACAGAAGTCTTGCTTTGGAACATGATCTTCCGAATATAAGAAATAAAATAACTTAAGTGAAAATAAGAATGAAAGAAAAACTTAAGAATCAACTCTAAAAATTGTGTGTTCAAACTGATTACAATGGCTTTATATAGGCTAAACTAGAATATTAAAGTGCCAAAATTATCCTTGAAAGAGTTCAACTGGGATAAATACCCCTAATTTCCCTCCAAAATGTAATTAAAACATGCATGAGCTTTTAAGCTACGAGGGGTTGGTTGCAACACAGGCCTACAGTGTTGCAACATTAGAGTCCAATGTTGCGACATCGAAGGGTCATGATATCCTACATTTTTTTGGTGTTAGTGACCTATTAGGAAGACAAGGACTTTAGGTAGGTTTAATTTGTGTATTTAAGTGTGCAAGATACTTAATTTTAGGCCTAACTAATGTAGGAATGTGGACGAGTGTTGTACAAGCTTCTCATGCTATACAAGCATGATAAGAACTTTCAAGTCCACAAAATGACTTCTATGGTGTGACACGCTCCCTATGTTGCAACATAGCAGCCCTATGTTGAGTGTAGCATCTCTATGTTGAGACGTAGCCTGAACATGAGTCATAAGTAATAATGATGTCAGTGGTCGTGTTTGAAAAGATTTTATGATATCATTTGATATTTCACATTTACTAGTATCGGGGGCATATAAGGGATAAAGTGCACATATTCTACCCTATAATAAAAGGTCTCTGTACACAAGGGGCTTTTGGGCTATGCAAGGGGTTGGTTGCAACATAGGCCTGCAGTGTTGCAACATCAGAGTCCGATGTCGCAACATCAAAAAGGTCATGATATGACACATTTTTTAGTGTTACTGACCTATTAGGCAGACACAGACCATAGGTAGGCTTAATTTGTGTATTTAAGTGTACAAGATGCTTAATTCTAGGCCCAATTGATGTAGGAATATGGGACGAGTGTTGCACAAGCTTCCCATGCCATAAAAGCACGACAGGAACTTCCAACCCCACAAAATGACTTCTATGGCGTGACACGCCCCCTATGTTGAGATGTAGCATCTCCTATGTTGAAACGTAGCCTGAACATGAGTCACAGGTAATAATGACATCAGTGGTCATGTTTGAAAAGATTTTATGATATCATTTGATATTTCACATTTATTAGTATCGGGGGCATATCAGGCATAAAGTGCACATATTTTAGCCTATAAATAAGAGGTCCTCTGGTACACAGGGGTTTTTGGGGCTATGCAGGGGGTTGGTTGCAACACAAGCCTACAGTGTTGGCAACATTAGAGTCTGATGTCACGACATGGAAGGGTCATGATATGACACATTTTTAGTATTAGTGACCTATTAGGCAGACACGGACCATAGTTAGGTTTAATTTGTGTATTTAAGTGTACAAGATGCTTAATTCTAGCCCAATTGATATAGGAATGTGGGATGAGTGTTGCACAAGCTTCACACGCCATAAAAGCAGATAAGAACTTCCAAGCCCACAAAATGACTTTTATGGCTTGAACGTCCCCTATGTTGCACATAGTAGCCTATGTTGAGATGTTAGCATCTTCTATTGAGATGTAGCCTGAACATGAGTCACAAGTAATAATGATGTAAGTGGCCGTGTTTGAAAAGATTTTATGATATCGTTTGATATTTCACATTTATTAGTATCAGGGCATATCAGGCATAAGTGCACATATTTAGCCTATAAATAAGAGGTCTCTATACACAAATAAGGGCATTGATCTACCACAAATTGATGTGTTAAATTGGGCCCCGTTTGTCACTGAATGAGCTTGCTTTCAAGTGTTTTTAGTGTTCTTTAGTAGTTTGATGTAATTGTAGTTTTTACAATAATTTGTGAAATGCCTCTTTTTTTGTTATTTTTCAATCCAAAATGGCCAATTGCATTGTTGGGGACCTAACGGTTGATTGAGTGTTGTAAAGAACATAGAGAGAACATTAGAAAAACATCGCTAGAAGAGGGGTATTGGCATTGAGCATGGAAGTTGAACACCTCAGACATGCCCATTGAAAAGAAAAGGAATCATTTAGTGATATCTGGTACAAAACCTGGGTATCGCGCTTCACCTAAAACCCGTGTGGATATTATTAAGGATACCGCAATATCCACCTTGGGTATCACGAGATCCCTACTGTGTGGGGACAAAAAATGACATCAGGGGTAGAGTTTGTCCACTCGAAGCACCAATTAAAAGCCAATGTTTAAGGGCACTTTAGGAAACATTTTTTGGGTTAGAAAACATTATTAAAAGCACTCTTGGTTGAGAAAAAAGAGGTTGTAGTATTAGGTTAGAAAACTCTTTAATTTTAGGGTTTCTTTCATCTTTCAGCTTAGAAGTAGGGTAGTTTCTTTCTCTATAGTTTAGGGTTTTAGTTTATGTTTCTTTTTGTTTTACTTAGTTTCATAGTTGTTAGTTAAGTTAGTTTTGTTGTAGCTTAGGTTTATTTACATGTTAAAGACTTTAAACTAGTTGTAATCACCTCTTAGTATTGAGTTAATGCTATTTGATTTTTTTCTTTCCATTTGTTAAAAGCTATCATCTTTAGTGTTCTTGTATCTTTTATCTTGTGATAGTTCTTTTCATTTAAGTTTATTAAGTTAAAAAATCAAAGCTTTCATCTTTTTGTCCAAGTTTATGTTAATGGCTTCAATAGTTGTTTCTTTCATGTTTGTAGATTTAATATGGTAATAAGTAACTAAACTTAAAAAAGGGGGTTTGGTTGATGGAAGATGTGGGTGGCTAATTTTTTGGACAATGACTAAGTCGTAATAATTGGACTAAATTAAGTAGAACTAAAATTAGGAAGTGAAGCCCTAAGGGAATATCTAGGTAAGTGAGACTGGAAGGTAAGCTTGTTGCGCACACTTTCATTAGTCCTAGATTAACTGGTGAGATTAGAAGAAAATAAAATTAATTCATCAAGTCGGTAAAAATGGAGATCGGAAAGGTAAATGGACCCACTTAGTAATTTAAGCGATTTAAGTCTCTTGTTTGAGGACTGGTGAACTACATAAATCAGCCAACCACCATTAGTTATTTATTGGATATTTCTTTAGTTTTATACTCTATTCAATTTAGTCCTTAGAATAGTTATTTAGAAATTAGTGTAAAATCTTTGTTTATGCCTTGTCAACTAACAAATAGTGAACTAGTAGCATCTTGCAGATTTTTGAATAAAAAATTAAATGCCGACTCTCTTGGGTGATCCTTGGAATATTCGATGTTAATGAAACTATATGCTTGCAGTAAAACGAGCTAAAAATAGTTTATATGATTCAGTGTTTAATGCGCATCGATAGAAGTAAGCATCCATCATAACAAGAATTTAGATAGAAATTTTCTTATTCAGTTTTCTTTGTATTTTTTTTTATGTCGTTTAGTCAACTTTTCTATTCCGAAGTGAAGACATTTGGAGAGGGATTGCTCAAACTAAGCTTATATTTATTCAATAGCTTCTGTATCACCAACGATTCAATTTTTAATCTAAGTCTGGGTATACGTATACATACAAATTATTCTACTTATACAATTTCACAATTTATTTCAACGTAACCATATTGACTCAAACTAAATTACTTATGTATATGCAATAAGCAATTACAATTGCAGCACATGGTAATTAGTTACAAATATATCTAACTCGAAATCCTAATCTAATATAGTTATCCCAACTATGGGTATTTGGATAACCTTCAGACTTGAAACACACCACCAAACTAGCTCTATATGCATAATAGCTTGATTCGCCACTCCTTTGGCGTAGTCGTAGTATTGTCCCTCCTGGTGTAGAATCTCATTCAACCTGAAACAATAAGTATAACTAATCTATCATAAATCATGCTATTATTTACATCCCTTTTTACACATAATTATAGCTTGTTTAGTAGTAAATCAAAAAATTTTAGTATATATTTAGGTTGTTATACTTAAAGTAGTAATTTAGCTTTCTAATAATTTATTACATTTTATAATAAAGTTACATGGTCTTATAGGTCAAGTTGGAAGCTAAAGATGCTTATTTTGGCAACACTGATGTCTAAGTCGCGACACCAAGATACTGATGTCTCAACATGTAACAACCCATTTTCAGTAGTGTCAGAAATAGTCATTTTTGGACCACAAACCTAACTAGTAAGTTCATATTAATTATTATTTAATTCGTATGAGCCAATTATAATTGATATTGAGTTTTGACTTTGTGAAATTTATTAATTGATTAAATAATTAAGTGTAAGTGATTGTCCGAAAGTCTAAGTGGTTTCAGAAAATGAGTATCGACATCTCATCTTTGAAAACGAGGACGTAAATATTTTTATTAAATATTTATGGAGATATTATTTTTTATGTGAAAGTTCAGTTTAGACAATTTTATTATTTAGATAGTTGATTAATTAAAAAGGATGAAATCGTTAAAGTCATAAAACTTAATTGCTATTGAATTATAGTGATTAAATGGATTAATTAACTTAAGTGGAAGGTTTTATATGGAAATTATACCATTCCTATTTAGCATCGACGGTTAAGGCATGAAAAATGCTAAAATTCTATGTTTAATTAAAGGGCAAACTTGTAATTAAATAAATAAAACATAAATAAATAAAATAAAAATAAGGTATCATCTTTTTAATGTTTCTTACCATCGAAAATCTAATTTGGAAACACCATTGAAGGCATTGAGTTTTGGCAATGGCAATTCCTTTTGCATGGTTTGAATTCTTAGTTTGTTTCTTATAGTTTTTATATTTTTGAGATCATCGCAGCTAGGTCCAATTAACTGTACCTACATTTTTGAAACTATTAAAGATTTTGGATTTTACCATTAATAAATTTTAGTTGTTCTTGATGTTAAATGATAAATTTGTAGTTTTAGTTGTTGATTAAGATTGTTTTATAAAGTGATTTTTGTTAGTTTTAATTAAACGACTTAATTTTTTAAAATATCAAAATTCATAGGGAATTCTTGTGAATTTGGAATAGTTATGAGCTATAGTTGTATAAAGAAAAAATTTGTTAACATGATAAATTAAGAAATTTTGATAAATTTGGAATTTTGGGTTAGGCACTAAATTGTGAGAAATGTAAAAGTTCAGTAAAATGTGTAAATAATAAAAATTAAGGTCATATGCATAAAATAGTTGGAATATGTATTTTAATTTGATATATTGAATTTAATCATTATATAGATCAAAAAATGAAATTGTACGGAGGTTAAATGGGAAAAAGAGAAAATTTCTGATTAGTCCCTACGAGTCAACCGAAAACATAATTTAGGTAAGTTCATAGAATTATTGCATAATTTTATATGCTTGTAAATTATATTATTTCTCTACTTGTTTAATTAAAAATGGCGTTGAGTGATATTTAGTAATGAAAATTAATTATGAATTGCATATATTTATGTATAAATTAAAAGTGAACCATTCGAAATTGAGAAATGGTTGTGAAATATGAAAGATATTATCTCTAATGGATGAAATAACTATACGGTATGTGTGCAATATTGTTGAAGTGCTTTTGATTTTGTTAATGTGATGAACTCAGTTGAAATGCTCGTTTGAACATAGTAAACAATTAGAATACGATTGGCATGCCAATAGATTAGAACGTGCGCTTGTACGAGTTTGCACTTCGGTGCCCCTGTTTGCACATTGGTGCCTCTACTGCACATTTGTGTCTTTGTCTACATTTTGGTGCCTCTGTTATACATCTTTGATGCCTTTGGTGTGGTGTAGTTACCTGAGTACCCGAGTCATGCTGTTATAGTTCATCGGGCTATATTTGAATATTGTATCATGAATGATTTTAGAATATGTTTCATATTTCTGATTATGTGTTAGAGATAGATATTTATATATACAAATATGAATTAGTTTAGATTGAATTATAATAGTATAGGAAGCATATGATGAACCATTTTCAATACTAATCCTATAGGCGCCTCGTAAATGGTTGACATGTATGATCAATCTATTTATTTAGTTTTCATATTGTTTAATGAAAGCAAGTGATTTAGGGATGATATGTCAATATGAACATTTGAAATGAAATGTGATTTATAGAATGATTGTGTGTTAAATGTGAAAATGATAGGGTAAGATGAAATGTTTAAGTGAAATGGCTATACGAAATGCTTATATGGAAACATTATATGTATTTATGAAATGGTTATATGAATTGTTTATATTCAAATACTTATAAGATTATAAAGACAGAAAAAGGGACATCTAAAACAAAAAGGGACATCTAAACAAGTATTTGAATTTATATTTATATATGTATGAAATGTTACACCAATTAACCATGTGAAGTGGTGTCTATAAGAAACACAAGTTAGCTTATGATATAATGAAATTAGGCTTGGTTTTTAACTAAAATGTTCGGTATGTTAAGTTGCCTTTGAAAACTTACTAAGCATTATTGCTTATGTTAGTTGTTTTCTTTTCTTGTAGTTCATCAGAAAACTTGATCGGTAGGAATCTTGTCGGAACACCATCACACTAACCATTCATTAATTGGTA
>NW_024402961.1:0-33692 GCF_007990345.1 Gossypium hirsutum | reverse complement strand
ACTAAGTGTGAGTTTAGGAAAATCTCTATCATTTAAAACATCATTTAAAGGACAACCTTTGTGGCAAAACTCTGAACAAGAAAGCATTTCTGGCTAGTACTAAGTGTTAAGGAATGCCTTTGTGGCAAATCTCAGGAAAGGTAAGCCTATGTGGTGAACTTCTGGACAAAAAAGCTTTTGTGGCGAGTACTGGATGTAAAAGAAACCCTTATGGTAAAACTCTGGACAGAAAAGCCTTTTGTAGTGAGTACTGAATGTTAAAGATTGCCTTTGTGGCAAAACTCTGGAAAGGTAAATCTTTGTGGTGAACCTCTCAAAGATGTATTTGTGGCAAATCTCTTAAAGGAATGCCTATATGGAGAGTACTGAATGAAAAGGAATGCCTTATGGAGATCTATGAAGAAATGCCTTCAGGTGATCTTATTAAAGGATGCCTCTAAGTAGACTCTGGAAAGGAACCTTCGGGCAAACTAAACATTTGAAAGGCTTGCGAGAAACTCTATTAAGGAAAGTCTTTGTGACAATCCTCTAAAAGGAACGCCTTAGTAATGAACCCTTAAAAAGAGCTTGTACTGGAAAAAGAAGCCTTAATGGTACTTAGTAAGAAATGCCCTGCTGGCAACTTATGAAATGTACGCCTTACAGTAAACCTTTGGAAAGAGAAAGAAGAAAGTGCAACAAATCTGAAGAATGGTTATCTGAAGAAAGACAAGTAAGAAATAATGTATGAGAAAGTAGGAGGAACTTTTATATCCAGGAACTCTTATTCATAGAACTCTGAAAGAAAGACTCTATAGTAACGAAATGGCGAACTGCTAGTATAGAGATAAACAGTGAAACTAGAAGACGCCAAAACATGTGGCGAATTTGGCATGTAAGTTAAGGGAAGTACAAATAGTAATCTAAAGTAAGGAAGATCCTTATGAACTCTGAGTTAAGTAATGGGCATAGTCTACCTTGCCAAGGAGTGGTAAGATCAAAAGTATGAGAATTTTTATATCCAGCGAACTCTGAAAGAAACACTCTAATGTAAACAAAATGGCGAACTTGTCTAGTAATGAGAATGAACAGTGAAACTAGAAGACGCCAAAACATCTGGCAATTCGGGATGTAAGTAAGGAGGTAAAAATAGTAATCTAAAGTAAGGAGATCCTTATGAACTCTGAGTAAGTAATAGGCATAGTCTACCTGCCCAAAGGTAGTGGTAAGATCAAAAAGTATGAAAATCAATTTTATGTTTGTCATAAGGTAAACAAGGTGACTAAGGTTCATAATAAGATAAGATGTTAAAAAGATGCCAAAAGTAATGCTTCAATGAATGTGAAAGTAAGGCAAGTCTTTAAAAGTAATCAAGAGAAAGGAAATGGTCCCGAAAGAAGAAAGATGACATCAGAATGTAGATGGTAGTCTCAGTGATGTACCCGCAAAAAGAAGAAAAATTAAAAAATCTCTCAAGGATATGCAAAGTAATAAATGCAATATAAAGTAAATGAAAAAGGTATTCAAAAGTTTATCTCACTAAGTTCTTATGAAGTTACAAAAGTTGTTTTTGTTTTTCAGGTTCGTAAAAAGTATGCGCCGAGAGATGATTCCAAGGCTGTGACAAAAGAGCGACGTGTGCGTTGTTATGGCTACAGAGGAAGTTAAGTGGGTGTGCTTAAGTCCGAGCATAAGTTTACTGAGTAGCATTCCAATATGTATACAGTAGGCTGAGAGATAAAATAGAGAATGCTGAAATTTATTATCATGAATTGTATATGTAATCCATACAATGTATGTCCACCAGAGACATAGTCCTATTCATAGATGAACTTGTACATAGGCAAGTTTAAGTTACATATATTATAAGACGTAAAACCAATACTCAGATCCGGTCATCAGGTAGGTGGGCATTACACCAAGCCTTTCTCATCATCTTCGAAGAACATCATCAAGCCTAGTCAATCAATAAAAGAGCATCAACACCATTTTTATCATTTATTTTGCTTTAAGGAGTTTATTTTCTTTAAGTTTTTATTGGTTGATTAATTAATATTATAAATAAATTTATTTTTTAAGAAAAGTATTTATCATAATTGTTAATAATATAAATTAAAAGAGTTGAATAAATATGTTAAAATTAACATAAAATAATTAACACATGTATTACAATCAACTTATGATTAGTCTTTGGTAATACTCCAATATTTCTTGTATGCCATGTCATGCTTTCTTTAAATGAGCCTGCATTTCCAATATCATTACATTAGCGCATGATAGAGTGACCAAGCAAACACAAAAAAAACCTCACCAAATTTTCATTTGACAATAATTTGACTTCCAGTTAGTCAAATAGACAAATTTGTTCTACAAGCCATAAGCAACCAACTCAAAATCATACTCCACACCAAAAAAATTATGATTTCATAAAAAACAAGCTCACAATCCCACCCCGCAACAAACAAGATATGGTTCATACCTAGGGTGTTTAACTGGTTAACCGACCTGAACTACTATTAACCAAATTAATCGACCCTCTTAAACCCTTACCTATTAATCGAAGAATTGTTTTTCAAAAAAAACGAACTGAACTTTTTCAATTAATTCGATCAATTAAAAGAATTAACCGAAATTTATATTTTTTTGTTTTTTTAGATAAAATAGTATAAAACATATAAAAAATTAACCAAATTAATCAAATTTAATATATGTAAAATGTATATAAAAATATAAAATTTTGATTAATTCGGTTAATTAATTAATTTTGAACTAAATAATCGTTAGCCGAATTTCCAAAAAATTATTAACTGACCCCCGACTGAATTAATTCGGTTAATCGACTAATTAATTGAATTCCAGACGGTTAATTGAATTAATTCAGTTTTACCCAAAATTTGCACACCCTTATTCATACCAGAATGAACCTAAAATCCTAGTTGTAGCAAGATAACAAAAAAAACTAGCTCACTATCAGCTCTACAAAAAACAAACTCTAGATCTATACCAAAATCAATTGGTAATCTTGCTCAAAATAGGAAAACCCTGCATCAGTGAGCAGGAACCTTTTGCTCATTCCCAAGAGCGAAAGCTTGATTGGATAAATCACAAAGTTTGGCATAGAACTCACCAATTGTCTTACCTTCTTGCATCCTCAATGTTTCAAACTTTACGGTCAACATTTGTAATTTTGATTGTTTTATTGTATTTGTACCCTTATGTGTTATTTTAGGATGTCCTATGTAATATCCGAGTTAGGGCCTAATCGGAATAGTGGTTTTGTGACCACAAATCCAAGATAGAAATAATTATTTTATAATATTTTGATGATTATGATATGATTGCATGATTGTGTGAAAATTTCGTGATGAAATTCTATGCTAAAGAGCTTAAATTGAAAGTAGGATAAATCGAATAAGTTGCAAAACTGCATTCTAGAAGTTTTAGTATGAAATTGTTTGGAATATTAATGAGGAGTTTAATAGCATTTGACCAATTTTAAGTTCATGGACAAATTTAGGACATGGAAGGAAATTTGGAAAGTTTAGTAGTAAGGGTATTTTGGTCATTTAGTTATTAAAATGAATTAAAACAAAATTAAAAGCCAATTTTTGTCCATCTTCTTCATTAGGCCGAAATTTCAAGGGTTCTCCATAGCTAGGGTTTGTTTCAAGCTTCCAAGCTCCATAGTAAGTGATTCTAAGCCCCGTTTTTAATGATTTTTACGTTTTTGAGATCCTGGTAACTCGATAAAGCTTATGTTAGCAATAATTTTAACCTAGGGTTTATATTGGAAAAATACCCATAGGTGAAATTGTGTATTTTGATGTTTTATGATAGAATATGAAGTTTTAAATTATGTTAGACAACTTGTACTACTCGATTTTAAGCAAAAACGAGTAAAGGGGCTTAATCGGTAAAAATACCTAATAGTCACAAGTAATGTTAGGGTGAGAATTTGATGTTGCCATAGAAGAGAAAAGTGATCAGCATGTTGTAAAACATAAGAATAAGGAATAAAGTTTAATCCCGAGCCTAGGGGCAAAAATGTAAATATGCAAAAGTTTAGGGGTAAAATTGTAATTTTGCCAAAATTTGAGTTAAGGATTAATTTGATAATGTGAGTATTAAATAAGCTAAATGTGTTATTTTAGATCAAGAAGACGTGGAATCGACCTCAATCGAGGAAAAGAAAAGATTGTGGACTAAATTGCAAATCTTTGTATTTTGGTACCAAGGTAAGTTCATGTGTAAATAATGTAGCATAATGGTTATTTTTAAGTTATTGATGTTAATTATATGTTATGCTGAATTTTATTATGAAATGTATGCTTTGTGGTTAATTTCAAATAATATGTAAATTATGTGAGCTACTTGTTAAATATAATTGTTACTGAGTATTGATTTCGGCATTCTACGGAAGACGGCAAGGATAAGTGTTCGAGGAAAAGCCTGTTTGAACCTTAGGAATAGATTAGGATACAAGTGACATGTCACTAGGATGGTTGAGCATCCGAACTCGTTGAGTTGAGTCCGAGTTCACTTATGGATGCGAATGTCCGAACTCGTTGAGTTGAGTCCGAGTTCGTGAGATGTAACTAGGCATCCGAACTCGTTGAGTTGAGTCCGAGTTCACTTATGGATGCGAACGCCCGAGCTCGTTGAGTTGAGTCCAAGTTCGCTTATGGGCGGGTTACATGATTGCTTGATTGAATATGTGGCACTTATATGCAAATTATCCATGTATCCGAATTATATTCCGATGTGTTCAACGGGTAAAGTTTTACTCAAATGGAGAATACTCGAGATGAAAAGAGACGTATTGGTAAGTGATGAGAAATGGATATTTTGGACAGGTATGTATTTAACCCTCGGGTTGAGTGTTGATTATAACCACGATAAGGTAATAAGATGATGAAAAATGATTAAAAAATGTGATAAGTGTGTTGATGATATATGCTAATGTTGATTAGTTTGATTGTTTGTTATGTTATTTATTATTTACATATGAACTTACTAAGCATTTATGCTTACTCCCTCCTTCTTACTCATTGTAGTTTTGGACAAGCCAGTTCAGGAGTCGGGATAGGTCGAAGGCTCAGTCACACTATCCGGAAGATTTTTGGTAAATGGCTTGTAAATTTAAGTATGGCATGTATAGCAATATACTTATTTGTGTAAATGATTTTATGATATGGTGACAGAATGGTTGAGAAAATATTTGATAATGATAAATTATGAAAATGGTAAGTTTAGATTATGTTTGATGTTAAGGAAAACTATTAAGATACTTGGTGCATAAAAACTCATAAAAAGGATGAAATTTGCCATAAACAGAATACTGCAGCAACACTGATGCGAGTTTGAAAATTTATTAAAAATCATAGAAATTGAATTTGGTGATGGAATACATATAAAATTGAAGCTTATTATGTCTAGTTTCACATGAAAAAAATGAAACAGGTAAAGGAATTATATGTTAGAAGATATTTGAATTTTAGTGAAACAGGGTCATAGCAGTTTCTGAATCCCCTGTTCCTACTTTAGAAATTCACCATAAATTGTGAAGATATAATTAGGTGGTGTATTTTATATCCTCAGAATCCTTATTGAGTCTAGTTTTAGGAGAAACAAACCTCATAGTCATATGAATTTTTTACAGAGATAAATGTGGTTCATAGTAAACAGAGGTCTGACCAGTCAAGTCCTGAAACAGGGGTAACTTTAACTAATAAACTGTACTAATTTGCCCCACCAAAATTTTATAAAAAAATTAGTAGATAGGTATATGAGTCTAGATTCAGGGAAAATTTACGGATCTTGATTTCGAGTTTCGTAACTCGATATATGATTTTTCTTGTGACTGTGATGCAAGTAGCTTAAAAGCTGTGAATGTAGAAACAAATAATCCAAAGTTCTAAAAATGTTAAATTAAGCTTAGTAACACCTCATACTCGACTCCAGCGACGGTCTCGGGCATGGGGGCGTTACATCCTAGGCTCCTTAATAGTATTACACTTAGAAATCCTCTTAAATTTTTAGGCATCCACATCATAGAAAATTGCATACAATGCTTTGAGTTAGCATTAGCAAGTTTCTCTTCTTTAGTAGTCCAAGTCAGCTCATACTTTTGTGTCTTAACTCTAGACGTCTTAGTAAATGGGCACTCCAAACCAACAAAATAGATCTATAGGCTTTTCATCATTAGATTTGATGAAAGCCTTCATTTTAGTGTTTTAGTAGGCATAGTTTGTGTGACAACCCTAATTTGACCCTAGTTAGAAAGTGGTTTCGGGATCACAAAACCGAGTCACAAAAATAATTAAATGTTATATTCTGTGATTATTACATATGAAAGTGCATGTGTGAAAATCTCATGCTTTGATTTTGCCATTTGTGAGTGAAATTATGAAATAGGACCTATGTGAAAATTTTTGAAAATGCTATAGGCAATTTGTAATGGCCAAATAAATGGTAGTACAAAATAGGAGGATTTGCATGTCAAACTCCCCATTTTTTGTGTAGTGGCCGGCCATGATGTTAATGGTAGACAACATGTGCAAAATTTTTTTATTGAAGTTATGGCATAGGTATGGCACAAATTAATATATGCCATTTTGTGTCATAAAATGTTTAGGAATAAAGAATAATAAGAATAAAAAATGAAAAAAAAGGAGAAGGTTTGTTCATTCTTGTTCTTCATAGCCGAAATTTAGAGAAAAAGAGAGGAGGAAACTCTTGAAAAATTCGGTCACTAAGAAGGGAGAAGATGCAAGGTAAGTTCATGGTAGTTTGCTTCTATTTTGATGTTCTTGAGTTCTTCTTGATTCTACCTTAACCCATGAAGCATATTTTTGATTTTTGGTTGTGTTGTGAGCATTCGGTCATGAATGGAAATGAAGGAAATGGTTGTTGTTTCATGCTCTTTTGATGAATAATGGAAGATAGGTGAAGTTGAGTCAAACAAATGAGCATGCATGTACATTAGATGCTAAAGGGAAAAATCGGCTAACATGTTGTGTGTATTATGGCCGAATGTGAACTTGGATAATATTGAGTAATGTTTGTGCTTTAAAATGATGAAATGGAGATTATACTTAAGTAAAATCATAGATATGTGATGATTGATTGGTGATATACATGTTTAAATAACATGCATGCAAGGTATATATGTGTGAAAGAGTGATTTGGTAATAAATCTGCTTGGGACAGCAGCAGTAACGTGATTTTGGAAAATCACCATAAATTGTGGGAGATGATTTAGAAGCATAATAAATTATTTAATTAAAGCTTAATGAGTATAGTTTCTTATAAAAGAAACCGTGTAAGCAAAAGAATTACCGATAATGAGATATTTGAAGTGATGTGGGACAGGGTCAGAATGACTTCTAGATCCTCTGTTCTGTTTTTATAAAATCATTATAAATTGCAAAAAAATGGTCATAAGATGAAGTTTATATTATTAGACTCCTTAATGAGTCTAGTTTCAAAAGAAATAAACGAGAACATATTTTGAATTCTGTACAATGAGAAAATTTATTATAGTGAGGAGTGGTCAGATTAGTCAGACAGTGAAACAGGGGAAACTTTAAGAAAAATCTGGTATTGATTGGCCAAACCAAAAATTCTGAAAATTTTATGGATAAAATATATATGAGTCTGTTTTCAGGGAAAATTAACGGCACTTGATTTGGAGTTTCTTAGCTCCAGTTATAAATGATTTAGTGACTATTTCTCAGGAAGACAGCTTGCAGTGAAATTATGATTATGTGGTAAACATTGACAAAAATTTGTTAATGAGTTGCTTATTGATTTCTTATAAGCTTACTATGATCAGTAGGTGTGAAAGTCGAATATATATATTATATTTTGAAAGTGATGCTCGAATAGTCGAATAATGACTAGTTTAAAATCTTTGAATTTAAGCTCAAGAGCATAGAGGGGCAAAATTCGGATAAGGGAAAAGAGAAAGTAATCGAATAGCCGTTGTAATCGTTCGGCAACATTCAAGGTAAGTTCTTAAGTGTTTAAGCTTGATTCCTTTTTACATGCCCAAGAGTTAAATTAATATGGAAAAGGGAATGCAAATTTTATTTAGTTAATGTGCCGAATATGTAATGATTTGAGGCTATAAGCCGATTATGGCTATTATGCTTAAGTTGAATTGGATTTGGAAATTTGATGCACTAAATGAGTGGTACAATGAATAAACTATGTCGTATATGTGCTGGTGGAGAAATCACGAGTTGTGATTATTAAATACCTAATGGAAACCATGATGTGTATAAAATTATTATTATTAGTCCTTTGTGGTAGCCGAATATGGCTTGGCACTAAAGTGATTAAATGTGAACTTCGACGAGGTAAACTATTAAAAGTGTGGTGCTATAAGACTATGGGCTAATATGATAGGTGGATTCGTTCCATAAAGTAAATTATTCAGGTATGCGATATGTACTTATGCATGTTAAATCGATTGGAATTGAATCATGAATGTGAATTGAGAAGCATAGGTAAAAATGCCTATGACATATATGTGAGTAAGGGTAAAACCATCGTAAATTATCGATAAGGATGGGCTATGTACGGAACCATCTTATAATTGCTAATTTGAAAGGTTGTGTGTGAATCAGTGAGCAATAGGTATATATTAGGTGAATCGTGACCTTTTGGTTCTACTTGAATTAAGTTGTGCGATAAATAATTTATGTATATGACTTATAGTCGAATGGTCACTATGGGTTAAGTTTGAATGGTGAAATGGATATGTGGTATTTATGTAAGACTTTTGAACCGAAATGTAAATGATGGTGTTCATATGGAGCTTATATTCGAGTGCTGCAAATGACTACTAATGTGATATGTTGAATGAGATGTGTTAATATATGATTAAATATGCATGATATTTGATGTGTATCCGGGCCTAAAGACCCGCAGGCTATATGCTGGAATTATATCCGAGTTAAATCCCGCAGGCTTCATGCTGGTAATATATTTGGGTTAAATCCCGCAGGCTTCGTGCTGGTAATATATCCGGGTTAAATCCCGCAGGCTTCGTGCTGTAATATATCCAGGTTAAATCCCGCAGGCTTCGTGCTGGTAATATATCCGGGTTAAATCCCGCAGGCCTAGTGCTGGTATTATATTCGGGCCTTCGTGCCTAGCAGGCTTCGTGCCGATGATGTGTATTCGGGCCTTCGTGCCTAGCAGGCGTAATGCCGGTGAAATGATATGTTATGTGAATTCGGTGTTCCTTGTAAGATAAGGGTTTAGCCGAATGTTAAAGATGAAATGATAGTGTATTGTATCATGCTTATATGGCCTAATGGCAAGTATAATCATGTTGGTAAATATGCAATGTGCTTTTATAATCGAATGATAAGTTTGAACTGAATGTGAGTGAAATGTTATGCATAAGCTATCAAATGCTAAATGTGAAAATGAGATGAAAGAAAGTGTTTGAGATGTATAATTATATACGTTCGAATGATGTTAGTACTTAATTGATATGAATATGTTATATGGAACTTGTTGATTTGATTATTCGGGCCTTTGAGCCTAGCAGGCTATAATGCCGGTGAAATGATAATCGGGCCTCGAGCCTAGCAGGCGAAATGCCGGTGATTTGAGAAAAATCTAAGACTAAGGTACCTCATATTAGATTGACAAATGAATACATTCAATATGTTAAGTGGGCCAGGTACACATTATGTACTCATATGTGAGTTTGATTTGAAGTGAATCATAAGTGTGTAATGTGATACATACGTGAATAAATGTTATAACTATATCTATGATCATGATACACCGGGTCAGGGTGTGAAAGTATGTGAAAGTATTTGATTTAATTATGTTATACGAATTCAGATTAAGTGTGATAAGAATGCTAAACGTGCATTATGTGTTTGTATGTATTCGGCCAGATGGCAATATACCTAGAATATGGCCTCTTGAGAAATTGAATAATCGAAGTATAATTGCGTTTATTTGTTTGCATTGCTTAAAACTTACTAAGCTTATGAAAGCTTACTCCCTTGTTACATTCCTTTGTTTTATAGATTGTTGGCTCCAGTTACTTGCTTGGGTTGGAGTTCGCCGGAGATATTATCACACTGTCGAGCTCACGCTATTGGTGTAAGTAAATCCTAGTATTTCGAGTCTATGGCATGTATAGGGTTTTAAATGTTGAGTATGTGATACTATAAGTTAGCCAAAGTTGGTGGCTTGTATTGATAAAGTGTTTTGGCTATGTAAATTGGCTTATGTTGGCTAGTGATGTTTTAGGCCTTGTAAGCCCATATATGGGACATATTACATGTGAAAAGAAAGGTTTTAAATAGATTGAAATTTTTCGGCAGGGTTTTTGTGTGATTGACTGAGTTTAAGTCGGGTAACACCTCGAACCCTTTTCCAGTGAGGGATACGGGCGAGGGGTGTTACAGTTTGCACCATCTAACATGGGCAAACGTGACATTGATTATCCTTCAATTTCAAGCATATATCAACACTAAGAATTCCACTAGTGTGTTAAGTGGGAGACTCTAATACCAATTTAAAGGACTTAGAATGATATTACAAAACTAATTGACCAGTGCCCGAAGCAGTGCTACCAAGAGTGCCAACTAGCATCGCTTCAAAGAATGTTGAAAAACAAAGATGAACACCATGATGTGTTTACGTAGTTTGCTTTCCCCACATCTGGTGGGCCTTTCCTAGAGAGATAATCCATTATCTTAACACCTTGTACAAAAGTGATTACAAGTTCTAACACTCCCCAGATTATCAACATCACTTTTGTACCTAAGATCTAAATCACTATCTTTTAAGTTTTTCCACTGAAAACCAAGTAAATTCATTTGTTTTTAAGTTTTTTTAAATATTTTAAATGTTTTTTATATATAAATATATTTATAGTTTATTAAAATATTAAGTTTTTTTTAAAATAATACACAATACACTATATTGCATATCTTTTAGAGAATTAATCATCTTAAAATTCTATCATATAGCAACAATTGTTATTATCATAATATCAAATTGAATTAGGACTTTTTTATAAGAATTGTCGAATTAAGAAAGTAACACCCCTAACTCGTATCCGTAACCGGATTAGGGTTATGAGGCGTTACCTAACTAAACATAATTCAACACAGTCATATATCACTTTTCATCCACCAAATTATAAATTATATCTTTTTAACACTTACAAACTCATACAACCACAATTCATTTATTTTTCTTTAAAACAGATACACATATTTGATTCTCAATATCAACCAAATTCAAACATGCTTATTAATTATGGCTCATGCTTAACCCATACTCTTATTCATAATAACCAAGACATGCATTACAATTCATGCTTTGTGATTCAATTACATCATTACTCATAATCTATACTAGTTTTGGATCAAGCTTTCATACATCAAAACCAAACTGCACATGTTTCATATATTTTTTTTCTTAAAGTCCGAACCATATGACCATCAAATCTATAATATTCAAATATTTAAAATATATCCAAGCGTATATCATTACACTTCATATATCGAATATAAGTTAATACATCTATTTCATTAGTCAAATATCAATATATCATTTCATAACTTCTGCACATGTGCATATTAAAACAAATAAACCCATATTACTCTACTAAATATCCATCTACATATGTTACATTAGTAACATTATAGCATAACCGGACATACTCATAATGTTATTATAATATGCAAATATTCCCTAAAAAAATAAGCCATATCAAATCATAATTATCCAATCAACATTATCATATTCTATTAACAAATTTTGTGACTATACCAATTCACAAATTATGCACATTATTCTAGGTTAAGTAATCCACATGACATAATATGCATTTATATATATATAATACATAAGTAGGCATCTCCATATAACCACATACAATTGAAATAATTTTTAATTTGTGCACATTTCACCATAACCACATTAAATATTTATGGACACAAAGATCATTTCATAGCATACCAAATTCGTATGCTCTATAACTATTCCAAAGTACATTAAGTACAACCGAATCCATTAACCATAAATTTGGTCCTCAAATTTAATCTCCAATGATCAACCCAAAACATTCATAAAACATTTTCATTATTATTTTTACTTATAGAAACGTAAATCACAAGTCAAAAATGCATCCAACCTTTATCTCATTGAACAACCGAATCACATCATCATCTACCACACAAGATATACCTTGAGATATACTTTCAATATAAGCATAGATCATGACCAAATACACCCAACCATTAACACCAAAATCAAGCCATTTTCGCATGGCTATATATATACAATTTTCAAAACCAAATATAACAAAATTAGCCTATACATGCCACATAACTGGATCTCAAAACATTAGTTACTGAAATGATAATCGGATAGTGTGATGACGTCTCCAACAACTTTCAACTCTAGCAAATCTCTGAAACTCTAAAGACATAGGAAAAACACACAGAGTAAGCTTCGAGAGCTTAGTAAGTCATAAGCAAATAAGTAACTCAATATTAATATCAACTTAATTTAATCAAACTAATTTATACTATCATGATCACATTTATTTTCAAGCTCGTAATTTCATATATAACATATACTTCCATGTACAAATTTTACCTTGGCCGAATATACATGTATCTATTATCAAAATAACATACCCTTTCAAAGCCATATTATCAATGTATATATAACCGAATATTTAAACTCTTATATGCATATCTTTATAAATCAAACCTTAATATCACATATTTATACATAATATGTGGTCGAATATACTTTACAATTGCCCAAATATGAAAACACATACATTTCATTTACAAAATCACATATACTTTTCATTTGGCCAATTATAGATTTTCATATACATATATACTTTCATTTATGTCATGAATACATAAGTAAACCAAATGTATACTTTCACATATGCATACATATAATTCACATTAAATGTAACATTTATATCATCAATTCGAACATTCCACTTACCATAATTTCATAACTTAGTATAAATACATACCTGAGCCTTTTAACTCAATTTTTCATTCGTCTTAACTTATTATTGCCTGTTGAACCATTCAGAATTGAATAGGATACTCAGATAATCAAATATATGGTACAATGCCAACGTCCCTAACGTGGTCTTACATGTAATCTCATAACGATGCCACTATCCCAAATAGGGTCTTAATCGTAAACACATATAGATGCCAATGTCCCAAACGTGGTCTTACACATAACCACATATCGATGCCAACGTCCCAGACATGGTCTTACATATAATCACATATCGATGTCTATATACATCCATATTTCAACTTTAACTTAGCCAAAATACACATATGTTCATTCAGAAGTTATCATTCACTTCCAAGGTCACAATATCATCACATAATCCAATATATATATCCATGATTCACACTTTAATATCTCATACATATATCATTTAGCCAAATATAGATTTGCAATTAATATACATATAACCAACATTTTAACATGTATAGCTCATGTCATCACTTCAAATACCAAAACTTATTCATTACTTTATCATCAACATAAATTATTTTTCATTACTCAATGTCGATTCATAATTTACTTTTAGTTATTACAATTATTTTTAAATCGCATATATTCAAATTTAATAACATCTATTTGCTTATAAACTTACCTCGTACGGACACGAATGGACCGGAACAACTATTCGATAATTTTTTACTTTTTCCGTTCCAAATCCAATTTCTTCATTTCTTGATCTAATTCAATACAAATTCAACTTATTTAATCATGTATTCAATAAAATTCAACTAAAAATGTAACAGCCCAAAATTGACCCTAGTCGGGGAGTGGTTTCGGGACCACAAAACCGAGTCATAAAAATAATTAATTTCCATATTCTATGCTTATTATGTGTGTACATGAGTATGTGGAAGTTTCATTCTCCAATTTTGCCAATTGCATGAGAAATTATTAAATAGGGATCGATATGAGACATGGTGAAAATATGGTAGGCTAATTTAAAATGGTCTATTAATGCATGTTATGAAAATGATGGGTTTGCATGTCAAATTACCCAAAATTTGAGCTAGTGGTTGGCCATGCTATGGGTGGAAACATGTTGGGAACATGTTGGCTTAGTGAGGTATGTTAGAAAAAATAAAATAAGGAGTATGGGTAATAAAGAAATGAAAACAAAAAAAATGAGTGGTTGTTTCCCCCCCCCATTGCCGTGAGCTAAAGAAAGGAAAAAAATTTTGTTCATCCTTTTTCATCCTCTTTTGACCGAAAATTCTAAGGAAGGAGGAAGGAGTTCTTGCTTCATGTTTGGTTTGGAAGAGGATTAGGAGGAAGTTTGGCCATGCATGTAACTAGATTGAGGTATGTTTGATATTATTCTTTGAGATTCATGTATATTTTAAGTTGTAAGTTTGAAATCTACCTAGCCATGGTTCAAACTTTGTTAAATGATGGAGATGATATTCGGCCATGAATGTTACATTCTTGGTTGGTATTTTGATGTCTTTGGTGATGAGGTATGGAGATGGTTGACTTTGAGTGTTTGAACTAACTAAGGATCAAATAGATGCATGGGTACAAAGTAGGAAGAATCGGCTACTATGGTTGATACTAATGCCGAAAGTGAAAATGTTATATTAAGTAATGTATGTGAATTGTGTTAATAATATGAAAAAAATATTTAGATGTGTTATAATTGATAAAGTATTAAATCAAAAGTTGCTAAAATTGCCATTTCTTTAGCCGAATATGTGTTTGATCAATGAAGAATTTGTTGAAGAATATAGGTGAACTTGGTAAGAGTACTCGGCTTAGTGTATAAATGATATAAAGATTTTAGAAATTATTTTTGGTTAGGTGTATGTATAATTAGGTATATTCAGCCATATGAGTAAATATATAGATGATGTTAAATTTGATTATGTATAATGGGCCATATAGGGTACACATTGTGATATTAACTTTGATTCTCTATAATTAATCAAGTGGGTGATTAGTAAGGGTGATTGCCGAATATACTAACATACATATGCATGTGTAATTAGATTGTAAATATTTAGCAAGGCGGTTAAACTAGTTGATTTATTGATTAAGCTCAAGGAGTTAAAGGAGGAGAATCGAGCAAAGGCAAAGAAAAGATCATCGAGTAGCCGAGTTGGAACCGTCTTACCCAACACAGGTAAGTCATTAAGCATATCTTTGGTATTGATTTAAATGATCGTAATACCTATACCATTGTGTTTAATGAGATGAAATGTATACAAATGTATATGTAAGTAGAGATGAAATTTGTCGAATGTAAAAAGGAAGTGAAGCCTATAGAGTGGCTGGTTTTCGGCACTAAGTGTGCGGGCAATAAGTGTTCACGGTCATGAGATTGGCACTAAGTGTGCGGGTTTAAATTGTACAGCACTAAGTGTGCGAGTTTAAAGTACATGGCACTAAGTGTGCGCGGTTGATTATTAAGCACTATGTGTGCGAACCCAATAGATATTTTCTATAAATTATTTACATTAAGGGTGCGACTTTACCGAGTCGATTTTGGACAGCGGAAAAGGTAAGTGTGCGAACTTGAAATGCATGGCACTAAGTGTGAGTTTAAAGTGCATGGCACTAAGTGTGCGTGGTTGATTACTAAACATTATGTGTGCAACCCAGTATATATTTTCTATAAATTATTTACATGAAGGGTGCGACTTTACCGAGTCAATTTTGGACAGTGGAAAAGGTAAGTACCTTGAGTTCATGGCTAATAGGCGCTATGTTTATATTTAGAGTTGAGCTTGGTAAGTTTTGAACCTATGTGACGATTATAGTTGAAGTCACGTACATAAGGTTCATTGTGGAATAGGTGAAAGTTCGTTTAATTGTATGATTATAACGAAAATAAAATGATGTATGAAAGGCCAATGTAGGACTTGGTATGAGATTGAACCATAGGGTTTAAGGAACTATGGTATAGTTTGGTATGGATGGAGTACTTAACCTCATTTCATTGTTTCCTGTTGTGATAATTTTATTAATGGATGGTTGTGGAATGCTTATGGCTTACTGAGTTATATACTCATTCGGTGTTTGCTTGTCACCTATTTTAGGTTTCTTGGACTCGTCTCTTTTTGCGTGATTGTGCCGTCATCGAAGTCATCACACCGGCTAGCAACCTTTGGTATTTTCTTCTTAGTTGGTCTAAGAGAACATTTCGGCATGTATAGGCTAATATGTTTTGTTGAAATTTGGTATGTAAACTTTTAGCCATGCGAAAATGGCATAATGTTCGGTTGAATTTGGTTCTAATGTTGGGACGTAAGTCTTGGTAATACGATTTTTATGCCATATGTCATGGCTGATTAATTTTGGTGTTAAGATTCATGATATGGCAATAGCGTAGTAGGGAGATGTTTGACAATGATTAGCCTTTGGTATGGCTAGTCATGATTATAATTTTGTGATATGTATGATGAATTACTAGTTAGATCAATGAGAAATCACGAAATGGACATAGTTGCTTCAGTAACAGATGCTGGCAGCAGCAGTGACGTGGGATTGAAAAATTACAAAAATTAGTAGGAATGGAATTAAATAGTGAATAAATTATGTAATCGAAGCTCGGTGAGTCTATTTTCATATAGAAGTAACAAAACAATCATATGGACAGTATGTTAAGAGATATTCAGGTTCTCGTGAGACAGGGCCAGAACGGTTTCTGGGTTCCCTGTTCCGACTTTGGAAATTCATTATAAATTAACCAGAGATAATTAGGAGCCATGCCATATATTTATAGATTCCTCTCTGAGTCTAGTTTCTATAGAAACAAACGTAATTAGTATTGAAGCTCTGTACAGGGAGATATCCAGGTCGTAATGCGCAAAGGTCAGTGTAGTCGACCCCAGTAACATGGGATACTTTGACTAATAAACTGTACTAATTGGCCAGACCAAAAATTCTAGAAAAAAATATGTAGATGGGCATATGATTCTAGTTTTAGGGAAAATTCACGGAACTGGATTTCGAGTTCCAGAGCTCAAGATATGATTTTTAAAGCGACTAGTACGCAGATTGGTAGCTTGTCTGGAAAAATTTTAATAAGTGGTTTGAAGTCTGTTAACACCTCGTGTTCGACTCCGGCGACGGTCTCAGGTTTGGGGTGTTACATTTGATTGGTATCAGAGCTATGGTTTAGTCGGTTCTAGGACTACCATAGCACGTATGAGTCTAGCTATACATGCCGAATGTTAATGTTTAAATGTGTGATGACTTCTGACGGTTAAAATTTATGTTTTGATTAGTAAATGGATACCGGTGTAGAGAGAACCTTGGCGGATGACATTGAAAGTGTAGCGGCTGCTCCTGCACAAGGGACACCGCCTGTTGAACCTCAGTCATCTGCGAATAATCAAGGTGAGGGGGCTAAACAAGCCTTCTTTACCATGATGAATGAGTGGGTCGCGCAGTATGCCCGAACCAATCCGGCTGTCCAACAATTCCCGAATTTGAATAATCCACCCCAGGAGCCCGTAATGCCATCAGTTACTGATCTTGTGAGGCTGAGTAAGCCACCTGTAGACTTGATTAGGAAGCGCGGGGCTGAGGAGTTCAGGGCCATAGTTACTGATGATGCTGAAAGGGCCGAGTTCTGGCTTGATAACACCATTCGGGTGTTCGATGAACTGTCATGCACACCCGATGAATGTCTAAACTGTGCTATATCTTTGTTGCGAGACTCAGCCTACTATTGGTGGAGGACCTTGATTTCCATAGTCCCAAACGAACAAGTTACTTGGGATTTCTTCCAAGCGGAATTTCGGAAGAAATATATTAGTCGACGGTTCATCGATCAAAAGCGTAAGGAATTCTTGGAACTTAAGCAAGGCCGTATGACAGTATCTGAATACGAACATGAATTCGTAAGACTCAGTAGGTATGCCCGGGAGTGTGTAGCTGATGAGGTTGCCATGTGCAAAAGATTCGAAGAAGGATTGAACGAAGATTTAAAGCTACTAGTGGGTATTTTGGAGATAAAAGAATTCATGACACTAGTCGAACGAGCCTGCAAGGCGGAAGAACTTGGAAAGGGGAAGAAGAAGGCTGAATTTGAAGCTAGAGACTATCGTAAAAGATCGACGGGTAAAGCTCCGTTCCCAGCTGTAATATCAGCAATGTTGGCCCAGAAATATGTAAGAAAAGGGTGCGAAGCATACCTTGCGTATGTACTCGATGATAAAGAATTAGAAAAGAAACCCGAATCTGTGCGGGTGGTTTGTGAATACCCAGATGTTTTTCCTGAAGAATTACCGGGTTTACCACCTGTTCGGGAGGTAGAGTTTGGTATTGAGCTTGTACCTGGGACTACGCCGATTTCGATAGCTCCGTATCGTATGGCACCAACCGAGTTAAAAGAGTTAAAAGCTCAGTTGCAAGAATTGACGGATAGAGGTTTTGCTCGACCAAGTTTCTCACCTTGGGGTGCACCAGTATTGTTCGTGAAAAAGAAGGACGGAACCATGAGGTTGTGCATTGACTATCGTCAACTGAATAAAGTGACGATAAAGAACAAATATCCGTTGCCGCGCATCGATGATTTGTTCGACCAACTGAAGGGAGCCTCAGTGTTCTCAAAAATAGATTTGAGATAGGGCTATTATCAGTTGCGAATTCGAGATTCGGACATACCCAAAACTGCTTTCAGAACGAGGTACGGTCACTACGAGTTCTTGGTGATGCCGTTCGGGCTCACTAATGCCCCTGCGGTATTTATGGATTTGATGAATCGGATCTTCAGACCATATTTGGATCGGTTCGTAGTTGTGTTCATTGATGACATCTTGGTCTATTCAAGAGATGAGATCGAACATGCTGAACACTTGAGATTAGTGTTGCAAGTTTTGCGGGATAAGAAGTTATATGCTAAGTTCAGTAAGTGTGAGTTCTGGTTAAGAGAGGTTAGCTTCTTGGGTCATGTGGTATCCGCATCGGGTATTCGAGTTGACCCGAACAAAATCTCAGCCATACTTAACTGGAAACCTCCGAGAAATATTACTGAGGTTCGGAGCTTTTTGGGACTCGTCGGTTATTACCGACGATTTGTAAAAGGTTTCTCGATGATAGCCACACCAATGACGAAGCTACTTCAAAAGGATGTTAAGTTCGAATGGACGGAGAAATGTCAGAAAAGCTTCGATCAACTGAAAACTCGTTTGACTGAAGCTCCAATTTTAGTGCAACCCGAATCAGGCAAAGAGTTTGTCATTTATAGTGACGCATCCCTACTCGGGTTGGGTTGCGTATTGATGCAAGAAGGTCGAGTTGTGGCCTATGCGTCGAGACAATTGAAGCCACACGAGAAAAATTATCCAACCCATGATCTCGAGCTAGCCGCCATCGTATTTGCTTTGAAAATATGGCGACATTATTTGTTTGGCGAAAAGTGCCATGTACTTTCGGATCACAAAAGTCTCAAATATTTGATGACTCAAAGAGACTTAAATCTGCGACAAAGACGTTGGCTTGAGTTGTTGAAAGATTACGAGCTTGTCATTGATTACCACCCGGGAAAGGCTAATGTGGTTGCGGACGCCTTAAGCCGAAAATCGCTGTTTGCTTTACGAGCGATGAATGTGCACTTGTCTGTTCTACCCGACAATGTGTTAGTAGCTGAATTAAAGGCCAAACCATCATTGATTCATCAAATTCGTGAAGCTCAGAAAGTCGACGATGAATTGGTTGCAAAACGGGCTGAATGTATTCCGAATATGGAATCCGAATTACAAATTGATGATGACGATTGTTTGAGGTTCAGAAGTCGGTTGTGTGTTCCAAGAAATTCAGAACTCATTTCGATGATTCTGAATGAAGCTCATTGTAGCCGAATGTCAATTCACCCGGGGAGTACGAAAATGTACAACGATTTGAAACGTCAGTTTCGGTGGCATGGTATGAAACGAGACATCTCCGACTTTGTTTCGAGATGTTTAATATGTCAACAAGTGAAAGCAGAACATCAAGTACCTTCAGGATTACTTCAGCCGATCATGATACCCGAGTGGAAATGGGATCGAGTCACAATGGACTTTGTGTCCGGACTGCCATTGTCAGCAAGTAAGAAGGATGCGATTTGGGTTGTTGTTGATAGACTGACTAAGTCGGCTCACTTTATCCCCGTGCGTACGGATTTTTCATTGGATAAACTAGCCGAATTGTATGTTTCTCAGATTGTGAGATTACATGGAGTACCTATTTCTATCGTGTCGGATAGAGATCCGAGATTCACCTCACGATTTTGGAAGAAATTGCAAGAAGCTTTGGGTACCAAGCTGCATTTTAGCACCGCTTTTCATCCCCAAACCGATGGTCAATCCGAGCGGATAATTCAGGTACTCGAGGATATGCTGAGATGCTGCATCCTTGAGTTTAGTGGTTCATGGGAACGGTATTTACCTTTGATTGAATTCGCTTACAACAATAGTTTTCAATCAAGTATTAAGATGGCACCTTACGAGGCTTTGTTCGGTCGTAAATGCCGTACACTATTGTTTTGGACCGAGCTCGGTGAAAATAAAATTTTCGAAGTTGATTTGATTAAAGATGCCGAACAGAAAGTAAAGGTAATCCGTGAAAGTCTGAAGGCAGCCACAGATCGTCAGAAATTGTATGCGGACTTGAAACGAAAGGACATTGAATATCAGGTGGGAGATAAAGTGTTCCTTAAAGTTTCGCCTTGGAAAAAGGTACTCAGGTTTGGCAGTAAGGGCAAGTTGAGCTCGAGATTCATTGGGCCGTACGAAATCTCCGAACGAGTTGGTCCGGTTGCGTATAGATTGATTTTGCCCCCTGAGCTTGAAAAGATTCACGACGTCTTTCATGTTTCGATGCTTCGACGCTATCGATCTAATCCATCGCACATAATTAGCCCATCAGAGGTTGAAATTCAAGCCGATATGAGTTATGAAGAAGAACCGATGCGTATCCTAGCTCGTGAAGTGAAGGAGTTTTGAAACAAAAGGGTTCCGTTAGTGAAGGTGTTATGGCTCAAACACGGGATCGAGGAAGCTACTTGGGAAACTGAGAGCTCGATGAAGGAACGATACCCAAACCTATTTACCGGTAAGATTTTCGGGGACGAAAATTTCTTAAGTGGGGGAGAGTTGTAACAGCCCAAAATTGACCCTAGTCGGGGAGTGGTTTCGGGACCATAAAACCGAGTCATAAAATAATTAATTTCCATATTCTATGCTTATTATGTGTGTACATGAGTATGTGGAAGTTTCATTCTCCAATTTTGCCAATTGCATGAGAAATTATTAAATAGGGATCGATATGAGACATGGTGAAAATATGGTAGGCTAATTTAAAATGGTCTATTAATGCATGTTATGAAAATGATGGGTTTGCATGTCAAATTACCCAAAATTTGAGCTAGTGGTTGGCCATGCTATGGGTGGAAACATGTTGGGAACATGTTGGCTTAGTGAGGTATGTTAGAAAAAAATAAAATAAGGAGTATGGGTAATAAAGAAATGAAAACAAAAAAATGAGTGGTTGTTTCCCCCCCATTGCCGTGAGCTAAAGAAAGGAAAAGAAAAATTTTGTTCATCCTTTTTCATCCTCTTTTGACCGAAAATTCTAAGGAAGGAGGAAGGAGTTCTTGCTTCATGTTTGGTTTGGAAGAGGATTAGGAGGAAGTTTGGCCATGCATGTAACTAGATTGAGGTATGTTTGATATTATTCTTTGAGATTCATGTATATTTTAAGTTGTAAGTTTGAAATCTACCTAGCCATGGTTCAAACTTTGTTAAATGATGGAGATGATATTCGGCCATGAATGTTACATTCTTGGTTGGTATTTTGATGTCTTTGGTGATGAGGTATGGAGATGGTTGACTTTGAGTGTTTGAACTAACTAAGGATCAAATAGATGCATGGGTACAAAGTAGGAAGAATCGGCTACTATGGTTGATACTAATGCCGAAAGTGAAAATGTTATATTAAGTAATGTATGTGAATTGTGTTAATAATATGAAAAAATATTTAGATGTATTATAATTGATAAAGTATTAAATCAAAAGTTGCTAAAATTGCCATTTCTTTAGCCGAATATGTGTTTGATCAATGAAGAATTTGTTGAAGAATATAGGTGAACTTGGTAAGAGTACTCGGCTTAGTGTATAAATGATATAAAGATTTAGAAATTATTTTGGTTAGGTGTATGTATGATTAGGTATATTCGGCCATATGAGTAAATATATAGATGATGTTAAATTTGATTATGTATAATGGGTCATATAGGGTACACATTGTGATATTAACTTTGATTCTCTATAATTGATCAAGTGGGTGATTAGTAAGGGTGATTGCCGAATATACTAACATACATATGCATGTGTAATTAGATTGTAAATATTTAGCAAGGCGGTTAAACTAGTTGATTTATTGATTAAGCTCAAGGAGTTAAAGGAGGAGAATCGAGCAAAGGCAAAGAAAAGATCATCGAGTAGCCGAGTTGGAACCGTCTTACCCAACACAGGTAAGTCATTAAGCATATCTTTGGTATTGATTTAAATGATCGTAATACCTATACCATTGTGTTTAATGAGATGAAATGTATACAAATGTATATGTAAGTAGAGATGAAATTTGTCGAATGTAAAAAGGAAGTGAAGCCTATAGAGTGGTTGGTTTCGGCACTAAGTGTGCGGGCAATAAGTGTTCACGGTCATGAGATTGGCACTAAGTGTGCGGGTTTAAATTGTACAGCACTAAGTGTGTGAGTTTAAAGTACATGGCACTAAGTGTGCGCGGTTGATTATTAAGCACTATGTGTGCGAACCCAATATATATTTTCTATAAATTATTTACATTAAGGGTGCGACTTTACCGAGTCGATTTTGGACAGCGGAAAAGGTAAGTGTGCGAACTTGAAATGCATGGCACTAAGTGTGTGAGTTTAAAGTGCATGGCACTAAGTGTGCGTGGTTGATTACTAACATTATGTGTGCAACCCAGTATATATTTTCTATAAATTATTTACATGAAGGGTGCGACTTTACCGAGTCAATTTTGGACAGTGGAAAAGGTAAGTACCTTGAGTTCATGGCTAATAGGCGCTATGTTTATATTTAGAGTTGAGCTTGGTAAGTTTTGAACCTATGTGACGATTATAGTTGAAGTCACGTACATAAGGTTCATTGTGGAATAGGTGAAAGTTCGTTTAATTGTATGATTATAACGAAAATAAAATGATGTATGAAAGGCCAATGTAGGACTTGGTATGAGATTGAACCATAGGGTTTAAGGAACTATGGTATAGTTTGGTATGGATGGAGTACTTAACCTCATTTCATTGTTTCCTGTTGTGATAATTTTATTAATGGATGGTTGTGGAATGCTTATGGCTTACTGAGTTATATACTCATTCGGTGTTTGCTTGTCACCTATTCTAGGTTTCTTGGACTCGTCTTTTTTTGCGTGATCGTGCCGTCGTCGAAGTCATCACACCGGCTAGCAACCTTTGGTATTTTCTTCTTAGTTGGTCTAAGAGAACATTTCGGCATGTATAGGCTAATATGTTTTGTTGAAATTTGGTATGTAAACTTTTAGCCATGCGAAAATGGCATAATGTTCGGTTGAATTTGGTTCTAATGTTGGGACGTAAGTCTTGGTAATACGATTTTTATGCCATATGTCATGGCTGATTAATTTTGGTGTTAAGATTCATGATATGGCAATAGCGTAGTAGGGAGATGTTTGACAATGATTAGCCTTTGGTATGGCTAGTCATGATTATAATTTTGTGATATGTATGATGAATTACTAGTTAGATCAATGAGAAATCACGAAATGGACATAGTTGCTTCAGTAACAGATGCTGGCAGCAGCAGTGACGTGGGATTGAAAAATTACAAAAATTAGTAGGAATGGAATTAAATAGTGAATAAATTATGTAATCGAAGCTCAATGAGTCTATTTTCATATAGAAGTAACAAAACAATCATATGGACAGTATGTTAAGAGATATTCAGGTTCTCGTGAGACAGGGCCAGAACGGTTTCTGGGTTCCCTGTTCCGACTTTGGAAATTCATTATAAATTAACCAGAGATAATTAGGAGCCATGCCATATATTTATAGATTCCTCTCTGAGTCTAGTTTCTATAGAAACAAACGGCATTAGTATTGAAGCTCTGTACAGGGAGATATCCAGGTCGTAATGCGCAAAGGTCAGTGTAGTCGACCCCAGTAACATGGGAGACTTTGACTAATAAACTGTACTAATTGGCCCGATCAAAAATTCTAGAAAAAAATATGTAGATGGGAATATGAGTCTAGTTTCAGGGAAAATTCACGGAACTGGATTTCGAGTTCCAGAGCTCAAGATATGATTTTTAAAGCGACTAGTACGCAGATTGGCAGCTTGTCTGGAAAATTTTAATAAGTGGTTTGAAGTCTGTTAACACCTCGTGTTCGACTCCGGCGACGGTCTCGGGTTCGGGGTGTTACAAAAACATATAAATGGGCTAATTACACTTTTACCCCTGACATTTTACATTTTTTGCAATTTAATCCCTATTTCAAAACAACACAAAATACTCAAAATTTCATTTAACCCATGTTTGGCTGAATATTCCTTAAGTCCCTAACAGCCCATTAATTTCATTTATTTCTCATTTTGACCCCTAAATTTTCAAATTTCACAATTTAATCCTTAATAAGCATTTTTTATCAAAAATCACTTAATTAAACATAATAATCTATCAACAAATATTTATTTTTGATCATCAAACAACAAAAACATCAAGCTATCATCAATTGAAAATCACAAATTCATCATAAATTTTGAAAATTAGGGCATCGGCTAGCTAGAATACCAAGCAACAATCTCAAAAACATAAAAATTATCAAAAGCCGAGCAAAGAACATACCTAAATCAAGATTTAAAGGTGCCGAAATTCACCAAGCTTCAAACCTTATTTCTTTTCTCTATATTCGATTGAACATGCAAGAATATAAACATATTTTAACTTTGTTTTATTTAATAACAACCTTATTTCTAAAATTACTTATTCAACCTTAATTAGTATAATTATAAACACTTAGTGGATGGTCATTATTGTCCATTAACCATATCAATGGTCCATTTGCATAATAAGGACTTCATAATTAATAAGCCATAGCAATATAGCACATTAACAAATAGCATACAACTTTTGCATTTTCGCGATTAAGTCCTTTTATAAATTAAGCACACAAACGATCAAATTTTCATACGAAATTTTCACACATACTAATTCACATATAATAAGCACGGAAAATAATATTAAAATATTTTTATGACTTAGATTCGTGGTTCCGAAATCACTGTTCAGACTATGGTCTAAATGGGTTTGTTACAAAGAAGCTGTTAGAAAAACTTTTAAATTATTGAACTATCTCAAATAATGAAGACATTATGCAATACATAATCATTTGCACAAGAAAATTCAAGAATTGATTTGGATGAGATGTTTATACGTTCATGATAAGGATAACAAATACTTCATACGATGAGAGTCTTTTATAACAGATGAGCAAAAAACAAATCCTCAAACATATTTAGACAAAAGATAAGAGAAATAGAAAATATTTGAATTTGGTTTTTAATTTTGTATTACCTTATTTTACTTGGGTAAGCAAAACTTAATTTTATTTGAAAAATTGAAAAAGAATCAAATTTCTAATAATTCAAGTTTCGTCGAGTTGAATTTTACAATTTAAATAATTTGAATAATAGATTGGTGTAAATACCCCTTTGGTCCTTGGCAATTTTTACAATGAGCAAATTGGTGTCTCTCTCAACATAAAATACAAAATAATTTTCAAAATGTTATAAACTAAGAGAATTATGGAATGAACAAGAGAGAAGAATAGAAAAATGAAAGGATGATTCAACTTTCACTTGGATACCAAAAAGCTTATGTATTCCCTCTATTTATAGGGCTCAATCATTATAAGTTGCAAACATATAACAAAGATAATTAAGGTACCCTTTAAATTTTTAAGGGTTACAAGGGTTATGGGAGTTATATGGACATCCATTTTACAACACTCCCCTTGGATGTCCATCAATGAAAGTGTGTCTAGTTAAAACCTTATTAAGAAAAACCATGTGGGATAAAAACCTAATGAAGGAAAAATAGTACACAATCTCCTACTACAAGTTGCCTCGTTAAAAACCTTTACCAAGAAACCCCAATGAGACAAAAACTTGGTTAAAGGAAAAGAGTACAACGTGTTTTAGACTCCTCTAATGAAAATATCACATTACATCTTTGAGTTGACATATTCAAATATTTTGTAGTAATCTTTCAAACGTTGAAGTTGGCAATCCCTTGGTAAAGAGATCTGCTAAATTATCACTAGAACAAAATTGTTTAACTTCTATATCACTTCTCAAGATCATGAGTGAAGAATAATTTTGGTGAAATATGTTTCGTTCTATCACTTTGATGTAACCACCCTTCAATTAAGCTATACATGTCGTATTATCTTCGTATAAGATAGTTGACATCTTTTCTTGTAAAGGCAAATTACATATCTTCTGGATATGTTAGGTTAATAACCTTAATCAAACACATTCTCGGCTTTCCTTGTGCATTGCAATTATTTATGCATGATTTGAATAAGAATGTATGCTTTGTTGAACACCATAATATAATAGTACCTCCATATGTAAATAAATATCTCATTTGAGATCAACCTTTATGTGGATCCGATAAATATCCAGCATTAACGCAGCTGACTAATAAGGATTTTGAAACATTTGAATAAAATAATCTCATATCAGTGGTCCTTTTGGGATATCTTAATACATTTTTAATTTCATTCCAATGTCTACGTGTTGAAGAAGAACTAAATCTTGCTAAAAAGTTTACAAAGAAAGTTATATCAAGTCTTATGTTGTTTACAAAATACATCAATGCACCTATGGCACTTAGTTATGATACTTAGGACCAAGAAACTTTTCATTATTCTCGTAAGGACGAAATTGATCTTTATTCACATCTAATTATCGTATACCATTGAGATACTCAATGGATGTGTTTTATTCATGTAAAATTTCTCTAAGATCTTTTTGTATAAGTTGACTAATGGACATGATTCAATCTTTAAATGCTCGATCTGCAGGCCAAGACAAAAAATTATTTTCCCAAGATATTTCATCTCAAATTCTTTCTTTAAACAATTTATTACATTTGAAGCTCTTTAGGAGTTCTAATAATAGATCATCAACATAAATAGAAATGATCACAAAATTTGATCCAGACCTTTTTATAAAGACACATGGACAAATTATATCATTTTTTATCAAGCAATTTTTCCAATAAACTCTATATCCTTCAGGGATTTTAAATCCCTCAAGAATTTTTATATAAATTTCACTATTAATTGATTCATACAAATAGGTTGTAACAACATCAATCTGCCAGACTAAAAAGATATTTAAACGTAATTGCATCCACCACATGAGAGTATGTCTCTCACTAATTAATGTCGGGCCCTTAGAAAACCCTTGTGCCACAAGTCTTGTTTTATATCTTACAACTTATTTTTTTTTTCATTTCATTTTTGCATAAATATTCACTTATATCCTATCGGATTTACACCTTTAGGTGTTTGGGCTATAGGTCCAAAACCTCACGTTTAGAAAATTCAATTCTGCTTGAATTGCATCTTTTCATTTGGCCAATTTTTGTATTTTACATTCCTCAAAAGATTTAGCCTCAAGATTCTCATTTTCTTTTGCTATTTCTATATAACATTATAAGCAAAATTATTGTTGACAACTATATTTTTTCGATTCCATCTTTCTTCTATTAGTATAACTTATCGAAATCTTTTTATTTTCATCATTTTCATTTTCACTTTCAGGTATCTGAATCACTTCTTTAGTTTTATAATTAGCTATGTCATGGGTCACTTCAAGAATCCCCGCTCCACTATATGACCATCTTTAATGTTTTCTCATTTCCTTTTACGAGGATTTTTATCTTGGAATCTACTAGTCTTCCATACTTCAAGCATAGATTACTTTTTTTATACTATTAGTTTGCCCTATTGGACATCAATTCGTATTGGAGCATTTTCAACAAGTATGTGAGATTTTGTTATTCTCTTTAGGTCAATAAATGAATCTGGCAGTTGATTTGTAAAATGAATTCTCTACTGAACTTCTAGACATTACTTTTACAGGATCTTAGATAATGATAATTCATTCCAAACATTTTATTCATCCAGTTTTTTATTTTCTCCCCTAATGTTGGGAAAACTATCTTATAATAGTCGACAATTTATGTCGTAACTAAATCTCGAACTAGTATCTTAAAAAATATTTAATAATGTAAGGAGACTCATATAAATGTACACCCCTAACCTGCTATGAGGAATTATATTTGTGCATTGTGGTGGAGCAATTGAAACATAACACATACGAAAAATTCTAAGATGGATATATTTGACTCTTGGCCAAGAGCTAATTCTAATGTGGAGTACTTTAAAACTTATTGGATTGATGTATACAAGTGTTGTAGCACGTACATCAGTATAATCTCATGTTGAAATAGGAAGCTTTGTTGTCATATAGTAATGGTTTCGATATTCAGGAGACATTAGTAATATGTCTACTTATGTTAAATAGTATGCTTTACAAAAAAAATTCAACTCATGTCAATAATCAATAAAAGCCTAAGATATAGACTCATTAGCATTAGCAAGAATTGTCTTGATTGCATCCTTGAAATTAATTATTTAAACAAGCATCTCGCAATGACAGGTTGCGAGTTGATAAAACATATGTGATTATTTTGTAGATACATCTACCAAAAATCTTATAATATGATAATCATCCACATGGTGGATGAATGAGTCCATATTCATTTAGAAATTCAAGACATTAAATCTCAACTTTAGCTAGTAAGTTTCTAGTAATCGATTTAATAGAACAAGCACAAATGAGAATTTTTGGTTCTTTAATGATTTCTATATGAATTCTCAATTATTTTCACGTCATATATGATCAGGATGTCTAACTAGTCACCAATAGTAATGTATTTGTATCATAAACTTTATTTTACTTTAATGCTTTCAATGTACTAATAATGTTAATATTAATTGGACAATTGTATTTTATTTACATTCATTTGCTTGTATCCACATATAATTACTATTTTGAAATTTACTTCTGGAATGTCTAAATTAATGTGAAATCCATAATTCCATCAACTCAACAAAAGAAAATAATTTCCAAACAATTATATGCAATATTCGCTTTAGGGAAATATGTCAAATCTTCAAAAGTCCAATTTGACTTTAATGATAAAAAAAGTGATTATAAAATTTATTTTATTATTGCACACATTCACTTCAAGGAATGTGCAAAAAATTTGGACAATAATGTAAGCATATACCATATTCCTTACAAATAAGATCAAATACTATTAGGGATCGACCCGATTAAGTAACAAACAAGTAAAATTAGCGGAAGAAATTGAACACACTAATTTAACGTGGAAAAACCCTCCAAAAGGGATAAAAAAATCACTGCAAATATAATTTTACTATAATGGCAAAAGAACAAAGAGTACAAAATGAGATAAAACTAGACCCAAAACTCGAAAACAAAGAACCCTCAAAATGTAAACACAAAATTCTCCAAAAGTGTTATGAGTTCTAATATTTTAATGGATGTGTTTTCTAGGGTTGTAAAAAGGCCTATTTATAGGGCTAAATTCGTAGGTCAAATAGATTATGCTAAAACATGCTAAATATAATATACTAATAATACTAAATCTTCTAGAAAGAAAATATATTTTATTTAACTTGACTTGCAAGTAATTTTTATTTTATATAACAAGAATTTGGGTCAACAACTCTAACAGTCTCTACCTTGACACAAATTCTCATAATGCCATCTTTGCCAAAGCTCGTCACATGCCTATCTGAACTATATACGGAATTACTAAATCGAATCTATCTTAGAAGTTAGAAAACTTCTAGCATTTGACTTGGGTACTGTTAAATCAAAACTAACTACGGTTCCTATTTTATGAACACAGTGTCCTAACTTTTCAAAGCTTGTATCGAAAGAGAATCCTTCTTGAAACGAAACAATCATATCATTTCCTCCTATGACCAACTTGTTTCAGCTCCAAACGAGTTGACTTCGACTCCATAATTAACAAGGGACGTCCATTTTCACCAAATCATTGGTAGAACCTTCTAGAATATAAGACTGTCGGTCTTTTTTACCTTTTAACAAAGGAGAGCCCCATAAGACACCTTATGCCACTCGACTTGAATGTTGATTCTATAACCTTTCGAGTTTAAAATACTCAAGAAGATGGGATTATTTTGTAAATTAGGTACATTACCTGACATCTGAAAGTGTTTTAATCGTCCCATCGTGCACCTAATTTTAATAGTACAAATACGAATTACCTTACTAGATAAAGCGTTTCCCATGCATACACCACTAACTTCAACCAAACTGTATGTGGAGAAACTATTCTCTGTTGGGATACATGTGGAAAGAACATGCCTAAATCTAGGATCCACTCGGATGTAAGCTCGGACCTATCGTCATTGACACTGACAAGAATCATATCACTACTTTCGTCGGCCAATTTAGCACTAGCTACATCTTCCTCGTTACTCTCAGCAACCCTTTTATTACATAAGTTTATAAAAAATATGCTTTGACTGTAAACTACTACTTACAATAGTGACACCTTTTGTCACGCTTCTTTGATGCTACCAAAACGGTGATGATTGATGTGAATTGTTTGATTTTTATGATGAAGAATTGAATACATGTTTGAACGGTGAAAAAGGGTTAAGCCTCCATTTGAATAATTGAATTTCGCTGAAATATATGTGCTTTCCGAAATGAATGAGGTCCTGCATTTGTTTGCTAACGGGATTTAGCTCGAACGAGTAATCTTATTGATCTCATTATAGAAAGGATTTAGCGCCGGATGGTTAATCCTGATACAAATCCCTCTTGAGCATATGTTACAATGAGGGGTTTAACCTGGACTGGTAATTCCTAAATGGCTCTTCTTGAGCGGTATGTTACATAAAGGATTTAGTCTAGGCTGGTAATCCTGTAATATGATATGTGGCTCGAGAGTGTGTTCTTTGATTAAGGGCCCTAATAGGTACTCTTGAGTAAGAATTGACGGGTTATTGAATCGTACACCTCGAGTGTACTACTTGTGTATCTATCAGAATTTCAATGATTCAACGGACAAAACTCTTAGCATGATGAGAGAATTATGAGATGAAATGATATGTCTTGAAAGAATATTGCATGATGAGCTCATCTATGTTTACTTGATGTATATAAAAGTTTTGTGACTAACATGTTTGATTGAATGCATATGTTTAGGCAATTTTGCAAAGTTGATGTAAAACATGATATTATATGCCTAGATTTAATAAACGGGATTGGTAAGTTTAGTTTCCGTTATACGAACTTACTAAGCATGTAAGGCTTACTCCATTTTATTTTCCCCTGTTTTATAGTGCTCGAAAGCTCGCAAAGGTTGGAGATCATTGGAGCATCATCACACTATCCACTAATTATTTTGGGTATATATAGTAAAATTATTTTGGTATAATGGCATGTGTAGGCTAACTTGGCCATAGATAGCTTAAATATGTGGTTTGCAATCTAGCCATTGGAATGGCTAGTAATAGTTGTTTTTGATTTACTTGTAATGTCATACTATGGTAGCTATATACATGTTAAATGGTTGTTCAAATTATGCCTAACATATGGAATATACCAAGGTAAGATTTTAAACATGTATGCATGCAATGTTATGCCATGTTGAATGATAGAGTTTGCTTAATTTGAATGCTTGAAATGGTTGGTATTTGGATGTGAGTTTAAGTGCAGGTTATTGGTGTGATTTTGGGTGAGAAATGAAAATAGAAATGGCTTCATTTTGTCCACACAGGTAGACACACAAGCATTTGTCTAGACCATCTGGTACATGGGCATGTAATTATGTCATGTGTCCCTGCACCTTAAATTTGAGAAAACAGAATACTCAAAATTGAGCACAGGGTAGAGACACGGATGTGTGTCTTAGCCGTGTATGCTACACGGCCTAAAACATAGGCGTGAGTCTTGGCCGTGTGGAACCTGCACCTAATTTCAAAAGAATTTAATTAACCACATGGCCTAGCACATGGGCGTGTGGCATGGTTGTCTGCATAAGTCCGAAACTTACACGGGGTCGAACATAGCCTGTAGCACGGGCGTGTCTCAGTGTCACATGAGCTGTCCCTTGAACCACACGGGCGTGTGAGCCTCGTAACTTAGAAAATTTTTAAAATGTTGCGAAAAATTATTAAAGTTTCTGATTAAGTTTCGACTTGATTCTAATGCTCGTATTGGGCCTCGAGGGTCCATTTAAGAGATGATATGAATAATCTCTATTCATGAATGGTAATTTAGGTGAATTATCTAAAATATGTTCTGAAAGTTTTGGTAATGCTCCGTAACCCTATTTTGGCAATGGATACGAGTTAAGAAGTGTCACATTTAGTGGTATCAGATCTATAGTTAGCCGATTCTCAGAATTAACGTAGCAGACACGAGATTTTCTATACATCCATTATATAATTTGCAATAGTGTGATGTCTCCTAATCATTTTAAATGTATTTTTCATATAGTCATGTCATCCAACCAAACTAGAGCTGAATCTAAGGAAGCTGGTAGCAATGCTTCAGCTTCAATTCAAAGAGTTGCATCTGCATCTGGTAGTGAAAGGCCCGAATCTGAGGGCCATAGGGAAGAGGCAAAATAAGCCTTCTTTCAATTGATGAATGAATAGTTTACTAAGTATTTAAGAACAAACGCTATTGTACAACAACCTCCCCCACCTACTTCTCAATCAATTCTTGAGGTACCACAGGGTGTTGAACCCACTAGAATAGGTAAGCCTTCGATAGATAAAATCCGTAAGCAGGGGCAGAAGAATTTAGAGCTACCACAGATGATGATCTAGAAAGGGCTGAATTTTGTTGGAAAATATCATTTGGGTTTTTGATGAATTATCTTGTACACCTGCTAAATGTCTGAAATGTGCAGTATCTCTACTAAAAGACACAGCTTATCATTGGTGGAATACCGTAACTTCAGTTGTATCGAGAGAGAATGTTACATGGGAATTCTCTTCAGACTGAATTCAAAAAGAAATATGTTAGTCAGAGATTTATGGATCAGAAAAAGAAAGAATTTTTAGAACTCAAGCAATGAGACATGACTGTATCTGAGTATGAAAGAGAATTTGTTCGGTTGAGCTAATATACTAGAGCATGGGTTCTAACTGAGGTTGAGATGTGTAAACGCTTTGAAGAGGTTTTAAATGAAAATATCAAGTTATTGATCAAAATTCTCGAAATAAGGGAATTTACAGTGTTAGCCGGTTGAGCACACAAAGTTGAGGAATTGAGTAAAGAAAGAAACAAGCTGAAAGAGTTTCTGGAAAAAGTATTATGAGCAAGTCACAATTATCTGCTTCTAAGAAAATAAAGAAGTATTATGATCGTGTTACTACCTATACAGGGTATTCTAGAAAAGAGCGAGGCTCTCAATGCTCTAACCTGAAGTATTCATTGCATCTGTAACCAGTATGG
>NW_024402960.1:0-33786 GCF_007990345.1 Gossypium hirsutum | reverse complement strand
ATATGGTCGAGCTCAATGCATTATATCTAGTTGATGATGTGGGTTGAATTTGATAGGTTTATTTGTATCTTATATTGAATTTGTTTATGATAAGAATTTGATGAAGTGAAAGTTTATATTGTATGAGCTTTACTAAGTTTATACTTACCGTTTTATACCTATTCTATAGATTTGGATTTCGTAAGTGTCGATCGGATCAATGAGAGCTCACACCTACCGTCACTCATTCAGTAGATTTTGAATTCGATAGTTGTTACTTGTGCATGTATATAGGATGTTTAGTTGCAATTAATGACATTTTTGGTATTTTGGTTGTGAATAGATATATGAACTGTGATGTGTTAAATGTTTAGTACTTGTTTGATATATGGTAATGAGATGATGTTGGTCAAGTTTGAATGATCTTAAATGTGTTTAGGTAATAACATGTTTTGGCTATGGATGTGGTAATTTTTTTTATGTTGAATGATTGGATTTGAATGGCATGAATGGTTGATGTTTCATGTTTGAATGTGGTGCCAATTTGTGACATATTGTTAGGCACGTAAGTTGAATGTGAACTGATTATATTTTTGACATGTTTTGGTACAATTGAATAGGTTTATGTATAGTTAATTGAATGGCTTGTACTAAGGAAGTGTAGCGAAATGCTTGAGTTTGAATGTATTTTAGGTGCACACAGCCTGTGCCGCACATGGTTGCAAGACATGACTGTGTGTCCTGTTTGATTTTGGTCAAGTTGTTCAAGACGCTGGCGATACGGCCGTTGACCGGAGTTACATGGCATAGGTTGTTACAACAGTTTGACCAAAACGACCATGTCTAGCACATGGTCTGAGCTTTGTCACATCGGCTATGTGACATAGTTTAGACCTTTTTTACTCCAATTTTTGTAAAAAATTCATTTTCATCTAAGAATTGTCATGAGGTTTTAAATGTTTGTAAGCTCGAATTAAGTTCCGTTTGATTGAGTAATGGAAAATTATTGTAAATGATATTGGTATTTTTATTTAATTTGAACTATTATAGTTTTATAGTTGTAAACCTTTAGCTCGAGTTGGACGAGCGAACTGGGTTATAGGTGTGTTTATATAAAAGTCCATTTCATCTCTCAACCGCTTCCAATCAACTCCCTTTCGAATGAATGTCCTGATAGCACATATGTTAGTAGAAAATTGGACCAAAACATTTCATATCAATCATTCAACTAAGAAATCAAAATAATTATTACAGTTTAATTTAAGAACGTAAAAAACTGTTTTAAGTGAATTTTGCCCTGTCAATTGAAACATTCTTATTGGTAGCCACCACTGTTTGGCTATCAGGGAATCTATGGAACATGCTAACAACATCTCTCACATTCGTCAAACACATACAGAATACTGTAACATGATAGAACACCTAGTATCAATAATCCAATTATTCTTGGACTTACCATTCAACTAATTGGAAGTTGATTGTTTATACTGAACACTGCCAAAAGGACTACCATTGCTTAGCGGTATGTAACGCCCGTACCCGAGACCGTTGTGGTTGCGACACGAGGGGTTCACAGACTAAATTTCGATTATATCGCAGTCCATTTAAAAATTTCCAGACAGCTGGCTAACTGTGTCGCTGTCTCCTTTAAAAATCATATCTTGAGTTTCACAAACATCGAAAATCAGTTTCGTGATTTTTCCCTGAAACTAGACTCATATTCCATCTTACAATTGGTTTTCTATAGAATTTTTTGGTCGGGCCAATTAGTACAGTTATTAGTTAAAGTCTCCCCTGTTACAGGTACGACTACACTGACCTCATGCATTACAATTTGGGATATCTCCCTGACAGGGCTTCAATACTGATGCCGTTTATTTCTATAGAAACTAGACTCAGAAGGAATCTATACATATATGGCATGACTCCTAATTATCTCTGTTAATTTATAATGAATTCCAAATTCGGAACAGGGAATCCAGAAGCTGTTCTGGCCCTGTTTCACGAAACCTAATTATCTCTTAAATACCACTCATATGACCGTTTCGTTTCTTCCATATGAAGTGATTCATCAGGTTAATTTAAATAATATTATGCTATTTAATTCCATTCCTTATATTTTAGTGATATTCCAAATCTACATCACTGCTTATCAGCATCTGCCTTTAAGGTAGACTTTACCTATTTCAGTTTCCATGATTCAACTAGCCTTTTAGCATAAATAGCACAAATTATGATAGTGATTATTCCCATGGCCAATCCTGTTAATCATATCCACACCTCTCAATAACCATATCCATACCAAATGATTATAACATATGCCAACATATATAAGCCATTTTCGCATGGCTATCCAAAATATACAAAACCGAAGGGTACTGACCAACAACAAAAGGAGTCCTATCATGCATTTCAGAGTTCAACCAAAAGTGTACCAAAAGGGTTTTGATATGTGGGGACTTCGACTTCATAATCCCGAGTCCGATAGCTGACGAACCAAAATCTATAAAACAGAGATCAAAGACGGAGTAAGCATTTAATGCTTAGTAAGTTTAAGCAAAACAAATTTCTCAATCACTATCATTGGTCATTTTCACTGTTCGATTGAAGTTAATCTAAGAGCTTCATCTTGATCTATAATATCATTAAATGCAACACTTGCTGCCACATATATACTTTCGAATAATAATGACCTAGATGGTCAAATATTTCCAAAGCACATCTTCATCGATTTTCAACTTTCAATAATCCTTCCACTTGTTCATAATCACATCCATACTTTAAGTATTTCAACATGACAAGTACTAAATTACCAGAGCACATAAAGAACCAACATATTCCTTATCACATATATGTAAGCTTACAATCATAATCCTTACTTGTACTGCACATCTAGCTCAACCAACCATACTCAATCATAAGGCTTTGGCAGAATATGCACTAACATAAGAATATTCATTGCATACTTTATTATACAAACATACCATTACAATTAGATCATTCTCACATTTGGATTATAATATTATCATACCTCTTTGAACTGATAACACTCGAATCACCCACGATGAGTATATATAATAATCTAATCTATTTATGGTCTAATGCAGATACTCATATCAAAGTCTTTATATTTTCCGTCGGGTTTTAAAGCCGAAAGTAAACAACCTACGGACAACAGGATAAATTTCCATAAAGCTGCGGGTTTAACCGTATAGTACTACACATTGCCCTTCGGGACTTACACATTTATACACTTCCACATCCATCACATTGGCCATTCGCCTTATCACATATATACACTTTCACATTCATCACATTGGCCATTCGGCCTTATCTCATATATGCATGTTCACATCCATCACATTGGCCATTCGGCCTTATCACACATACACATGTTCACATTCATCACATTGGCCATTCGACCTTATCACACATACACATGTTCACATTCATCACATTGGCCATTCGGCCTTATCTCATATATGCATGTTCACATTCATCACATTGGCCATTCGGCTTATATCATATATGCATGTTCACATTCATCACATTGGCCATTCGGCCTTATCACACATACACATGTTCACATTCATCACATTGGCCATTCGGCCTTATCACATATATATACACTTTCACATTCATCACATTGGCCATTAGGCCTTATCACATATATACACTTTCACATTCATCACATCGGCTATTAGGCCTATCACATATACACTTTCACATTCATCACATCGGCCATTAGGCCTTATCCATATATATACACTTTCACATTCATCACATCGGCCATTAGGCCTTATCACATATATACACTTTCACATTCATCACATCGGCATTAGGCCTTATCACATATATACACTTTCACATTCATCACATCGGCCATTAGGCCTATCACTATATATACACTTTCACATTCATCACATTGGCCATTAGGCCTTATCACATATATACACTTTCACATTTATTCAAATATACTTCACATACCACATATACTATCATGTACAGACTTGGTCTTGGCTGAATCTACATCCATCACTTCCAATTAATTCAATTTTACGCCATACTATCATTTCATATTCGAATACTCATAAGCTTACAATATCATGATTTAGAATTCAAGTATGGGTTTAATCAATAGCTTATGAGCAACTAAAACAAGTTTATCCATGTTTACAACAAAATCACATATTCACTACGAGCTGTTTTCCTGAGCAATGGTCACTAAATATTTATAACCGGAGCTACAAAACTCCAAATCACTTGCCGTTAATTTTTCCTGAATATAGACTCATATATCTTCCATCCATAAAATTTCCAGAATTTTAGGTTTGGCCAATCAATACCAGATTTTTCTTAAAGTTCCCCTATTTCACTGGTTGACTAATCTGACCACTCTTCACTACGAATCAAATTTCTCATTTTACAGAATTCAAAATGGTTTATTTGATTTCATTTGAAACTAGACTCATTAAGGAGTCTAAGCATATAAATTTATCTTATAACCATTTTGTACAATTTATAATGATTTCTAAAAACAGAATAGGGGATTTCGGAGTCATTCTGACACAGTCTCACACAACTTTAAATATCTCTTTATAGAAAATTTCTTTGCTCACAAGGTCTCTTTTATAAGAAACTAGACTAATTAATCCTTGATTACATATTTTATCAGCCTATAATTCCACACCAACAATTATAGTGATTTCTAAAATCACGTTACTGGCTGCTGTCCAAAGCAAATTATTACAATTTGCTCTTAAATTCCAAGTCCAAACACATATGAACTTACCATTTGAGTTTAAGACATATCATGACCACATCATATCTTATTAAATCAACTCATTATGTCCTATTATGATTGAATTACTCAACGTTAATCACTTAAAACTTACCTCGGATGTGTCGAACGATTTCGGCGGCTATTCGATCACTTTTTTTCCTTTCTTATCCACTTGGTCCTCTAAGCTCTGAGCTTAATCTAGATACAGTATGGCAAACCTCCTCCTAACCTCTTCCAAACCAAACATGAAGCAAGAACTCCTTCCTTCTTCCTTAGAATTTCGGCCAAAGAAATGAAAGAGGATGAACAAATTTCTTTTTTTTTCTTTTCTTCACTCACGGCAATGGGGGGGACAATCACACACATCCTTTCTTTTCTTTTTTTTTGTTTCTCATCCTACTAACACTAATATTTATTGCCCATGCCCTTTATTTATTAATCCTTACATAATGCACTACCCCAACATGTTTATGACATGTTTTAGCCATAACATCTTGTCCACCCATGCTCTTTATTTATTAATCCTTACATAATGCACTACCCAAACATGTTTATGACATGTTTTTAGCCATAACATCTTGTCCACCCATGCTCATGGCCGGCCACTACATATTAGGGGGGGGAAAATTGACATGCAAGTCCTCCCTTTTGATTCAATGCACTATTAGGTCCTTGTAGATTAGCCTATCACATTTCAAAAATGTCACCCACAAGTCCTTTTGACTAAATTCACATGCAATTTACTAAATCGAAGCCTAAAACTTTCACACCTTCATAATCACATATTTTAGACAATAAATATCACATTCAAATAATTTGGTGACTCGGTTTAGTGGTCCTGAAACCGCTTTCCGACTAGGGTCACTTTAGGGGTGTCACAGGTAAAACAGGAAGTGCCGCCCCTTAACACTTGTGCTGCCTCTGCTGTGTTCTGCACTGATATTTCTACATGGTTGGTAGGTACGATGGTAGCATTGGCTCGCACATTTTCTTTTCCATGAAAACTTGTTGCGTGAAAGATATGACACTTATCTTTCCACCGCATCCAACACTTTCATCTCCAGCTTCCCATACTTCTCGAGCCACCAATCTGGGCGGCCATATAGGTCAAAAGAGGTAGCCACATCATGCTCCTTGCGATGGCAATAAGTGTTCAACAATGTTGACTTATCAATATAATCAGTCCGACCTTTATTATGACCCTCCATGCATACCGCAAAGCCTAAAATTTGGCTTCTCTTCTTTGACCTGTGTAATGCTGCGTACGCGTTCCTCTTGAGTAATTGCTAGAATGCTTGGTTCAAGGAAGGTAAATGATTTTGGGAAAGCAGTGTAGACTAATCTCGGCATAATAATCATAATAAAGACCAAGAAGAAATTAATGACGTCAATCATGCTCATGACATTGTTCATACGCCTTCCTAAGTTACATAAACATGTCCACACTTGCAACAAATAAAAAATTCATGATTATCTAATTCACCCACAATACCTTTAATTTGCTAAATAAACTGCAACACTCATAGTCTTGGTTTGCTCACAACGACTAATATCTACTTTTAATTGTTGAATATGTGGACCATTGACAATAAAAAACTTTCATGTAAATCATCCACAAAGTTTTTGGATTATCATAATTGGAAAGCATCGATCTTACCTCCGGATTGACAATATGAGAATCCAAGACACAAGCATACAATGAACGATAACCCAATCATCCTTCAACCAAGATGGAACAAGATCTGTAATGGTATCATCAAGTGTCGAGAAGATAAAGTGACACAAATAGCATAAACTCAATCATTGAAATTGTTGAGCTTTAATCGAATAGGAGTAATAAAGTCACCGGGTTGATCTTAAGGACCCAAGAAAAATGGAGAGTTAGGTTCAATTTTAGGTGGTGGTGGAGGATAAGTCTCGTCGCTGGCCATTTAGAATGACAAAAGGGAAAAAAATTGTGTCAAAAACCTTACACAGATGCCGTAACAAGAATAGATTAATCTCTTGAATTTATTGATAGACCACAAGGGTATGCATATATTTACAGTAGTAGTTACGTAAGAATCAAATTACTAAAAGATAATATATCATAATAATATCCCATAATAATATCTCATTAGGAATCAAATTGCTAAGAGATAATATCTTATAATATCTCAGTAAGAATTAAATTGTTAAAAGATAATATCCCATAATAATATCCCGAAGGCTGTTATGTTTTTATATAGAAGGTCGTTTTAATTTTTTCTTTAATTTCTTATTTTGTTTTTGGAGTTTGTCGAGCATATGGACGTTTGAGTATCGAGTTTTTTTTTTTTTAATTCTTGAGTTGTTTCTTTGGTTTCTATTTTTTAATTAATTAAGGGCAGTTCCTTGTTATTCCTAAAATTAGACATTAATTCAATAACTTCCCCCATGTAAAGCAAACCCCCTCCACCAGACGGTGAAGAGGCGTTGAAGACACGCTCCCATATCTCGCGTGTCACGTCACTGCAATCTAAACCAGGACCCACAATACACGTCCCCAATCTTTCTCTAAGAAAACGACAGCGAATCCAAGAACAAAAAAGGAAAAGTACAACGTTTTGCTGTGGGGAGGAGTTCCCACTAAGCCCGTGTTCCTTTCTCTCAAACAACATACTGATTCTCAATTTTCTCTTTTGTTTTTCTCTTACAACGAAATTTCCTTCCTTTCTTCCTCTACATTAAAACAAGTTTCACTGTGCCGTGCTTTTGAGAGGGAAAAAAAGGCCATTCAGCAGGGTGATCATCATTGGATACAACAGAGACCTTCTAAACGAAGATTAAAAAAAGCAGTTATTTTTAAAAGTTTGGGTTTTCGTTTTTGGATAGAAAAAAAAATCGAAATGGGATCATCTTCAGGGCAAAGTAGTGGAAGCTATGATCTTTCATTCAAGATCTTATTGATAGGAGACTCAGGTGCAGGCAAGAGTAGTTTGCTTGTTAGCTTAATTTCAGCTTCTGCAGAGGATCTAGCTCCCACCATTGGTTCGTTTTCTCTTCTTCACTCTTCATCTTTTCAAAGTCCTGGATCTTTGATTAGTGTTCATGGTGAAATTTTATTAGGTTTTTTTTTTGTTTGAATCCATGTTTTAGGTGTGGATTTTAAGATCAAGTTTTTAACAGTTGGTGGGAAAGATTAAAGCTTACCATATGGGATACTGGTATGAACCTCGTATAATTTCCATTGGCTTCTTTATTTTACACTCATTTTTACTGATTTAATGCTCACTAATACATTAATATGACATTGGCATCATTTTCATCACAGCTTTACGTAGCTTAATGCTGCGTCTTTAATCTTTGACTAGCTATTTAATCTTCCCTATTTTCTTAAAGCAATTGTCTTGCAATATGGAGAAATAATATGATTGATTTGTGGAACCATAATGCTTCATGTAGCTGGACAGGAAAGGTTCAGAACACTAACAAGCTCTTACTATAGAGGTGCCCAAGGGATCATACTTGGTGAGATTATCTTTATGGTGCATGTATGATTTTGACTGACTGCAAAACATTATCATAACCTTTCATGCATCTGATAATGATCTTAAAGTCGGCTCTTAGCTCACACGGTAGATACAGCCGTGAACATTGGCATGCATAATGTTAAATTAGGTTTTAAGCTTTCCTCTTGGACTGGCTAATTAGGAGATTGGTTATGTGTGATGAAAGATTATGACAACTTAGAAGTTGTTTAAGAAAAATAAAAGGAATAATAGTTTAATTAAGACTGAAGGACAGCATACAAGAAACAAATTGGAAATACCCGGTCCCTTTCTCTCGATCTCGTACACGAAGGAAAATAAGAAACCGTTTATTTGTATTGTACCTTTATTCGTAATGTAGTTGTACTTGTATTATCAATTCCTTGACCAATCCTTGCTATGAACCTCATCTCTGCTGGGTTGGAGGACCTCTATCTGTATGCAATTCCATGGCGCTTTTTTCTTTTTCTGCACAAGTATTATTCCCTTTGCCTCATCGTTTCACTATTGTTTGTCCGGTGTTTAAATTCCACAACAATTGTTTGACTTATTTCTCGGCTTTGGTTATAGTTTACGATGTAACACGGAGAGAAACCTTCACAAATTTGTCCACTGTTTGGGCGAAAGAAGTGGAGCTCTATTCTACCAACCGGGACTGTGTCAAGATGCTCGTTGGAAATAAAGTTGATAGAGTAAGTCTACCGTTCTTTCTCCGATCCGTGAATTTAGTTTTTGAAGAGAAAATTCAATCACTTCACACCTAACACTTGAAATGGTTATGGAAACATTAATAAGTTTCTGACTGTTTCATAATCTTCGAAAGAACTCCTTTGCTCTATTCATGTTGAGAAAAGTTCATGGAACAAAGTTTATAAGTTGTAAAGGGAGCATTGCACCCTTATAATTCCTTCAAAAGCCAATGAGAGAATACTCTGCTTACGTTTTCTCCTATATCGAAAATAGATACAAGATTTTATGAGAAAAAAAAAAACATAGTATTGCAGTTTAACCATCAATGAGAGTTTCATGTAAATAAAACTTAACTAAATTGAGATAAATGTTATTATTTACTATAATAAGATTAGCTCAAATGAGACTGATCTAATTTGGTTAAAATTTTATTCCGCTTTAATTATTAAATAAAGTATGGGTTAAGTGTAGATAATCAAATTTTAATTAATGATGAGCTAATTAGGAATTAAAACTACTATGCCAATATTATAAATATTAGGGTTATAATATTCAAATTACACAGAAGATATCTTTTTTAATATGACATTTTTTGTGTGCTAATTTGGAAGCCGGAAAAACTTGAAGAAATTCATGGATTTAGGTAAGCTTCCGCATATAGTTTTTATTCTTGATGATTTGATATGATAGATTTTGGTTTATTAAATTTTATTTCTGATCTATTTATAATTCTAACAATAAATACATTTTAATGATTCCCTTTTAGCTGCAGTATATCTCTCCTTACTAATGCAGACTAGACACTTCATGTCTCTCATACTGTTGCACTGCCTACTTATTCTGCTTCATTATATCCGATTTGTTTATGTTTAAGGATTCTGAAAGGGCTGTAAGTAGAGAAGAAGGGATGGATCTTGCAAAGGACCTTGGATGCATGTTTCTTGAATGCAGTGCCAAAACAAGAAAAAAACGTGGAGCAATGCTTTGAGGGGCTTGCATTGAAGATATATTTTTGTGACAGCAAGTTTGCTCGTCAACCTTTCAACCAATATAATACAAAATATTCTTGGCTGTAGGTCAGTTCAAAATGATGCAGTAGGGCTGTTATATAACATAATCATTAAGAGTGTTCGCATCTTACTGATATGAACTTTTAGAGAGCCACATCCCAAAATCTAGCTCTCAAGGTTGTTGAGCATAGGACTATGTAAACCTCACAAAAGGAAATTACATTCTCTCCTATGTGGGATCCAAGTCTCATATCTTGCAACTAGGCACATATCACTTGTACTTGTGTCCAATTCTACTATGTTGTAACCAGCTTTGGATTTTCTTACAGATAATGGAAGTTCCAAGTTTTTTAGAAGAGGGTCTGCTATAGGGAAGAGAAACATGTTAAAGCATAAACCAGAGTATAGAGGTCATCAAGGCGGTGGATGTTGCTCTTAAATTGCACTGATATGCAACCATATGGTGGCTTTAAGCTTCCGTCTTAATTAACAGATTGTGAACAAATATTGTATATGATATATTACTTCGTACTATATTTCTGTACTGCTCTTCTTTCAAATGGAGTTCCCATTGGTTAATTGTATCATCACTCAAATTAACTTCAGTTGTAGAGTTTCGGGTGCAAAGTGAGTTTTAAGGTTGTTCCCTCGAATTGGTGGAGTTGATCTCAATTAATAAAGGAAATAATATTCGAATTGTTATAAATATTTTATTATTATAGAGTGGATGTCCATTAAAATAATAAATTTAATGTATTTTCGAACTCTAATGTCAATTAGAAATAGAATTTTATATTATTTATGCGTATGTTTATAAATATATATTTTAGAAAAATATTGAAAATATCCCTAAATAATATACATCTTTCTCTATTCTTCTATATCTTGTTGTTTTTAAAATTGCTAAGTTAGATGGCAGTAAATAAATAAAACACAATTGAAGCATAGGAATCAAACTTGTACCTCAAACCTTTAAGCACCCTTGACTTGCCTAATCAATCAGTTATCGGAGAAAAAAAAAAAAGACAAGATTCGAGGAAAAAAGAACGACCAAGAGAGGACTTCAACCTACACCAACAACATTGATTACAATTTTTCATTAGTACTTTTATGTTGCACAGAATAATATATTTAATCAATTCAATCTTGGTATGTTTCTAAATTCTTTTAAAATTTTGATATTATATTTGATATGAATCAATATTGTACTTATTTTGGTTTTGAAAAGGATAGATAAAAGATTCGATTATCAAATTATATTATGCATGATAGTTAAATACTTGATTGACTATTAAATTCTTGATTATTAAATATGCTTAAAAATGATTAAAGGAAAGATATGACCATCAAAAATGGTAATTCTACCTAAAGCTCATTATAATTAGATGCATATGAGGTTACCATATTTTAAAACTATAGGTGAGTATAGTTCTATAGTATTTATGTAACGACCCAGTTTCTAGTAGTATCGAAAAATATGGTTTTGAGACCTTGTTTTTATAAACCGAGTCCCTAAATATTAGTTAGCGATATTTACGAAGTTAATATTTAGATGAATTAAAATTTGAATATTTAGTTTAGTCGAAATTATGTTTAATTAAGGATCAGAGATTAAATTGTAAAATCTAATTGCTATGGATTTTTAATTGGTAAATGACTTGGGGACTTAAATTTCAATTATTCAAATGGCCAAAATGACTAATAAACCATTACTAATCATGTGCTGGTGGATAGTAATGATGATTTTGGATTAAATTAAGTAAATTAATTTTAATTAAGATTAAATCCTAATTAATTAAACTAATTAAAATTTAATCTATATATATGTAAATTAGTGGAAGGAGAGAAGAAGAATAATCTTCTCCAACCGGCCTACCATCAAAACAAAGGCGGGACACCATTGTTGTTTTCTTTAAGCTTTTTGGCCTTAATTTCAAGTAAGTCCCTAACCATTTTCTTTGATTTTTATAGATTTTTATAGATTTTTTTTTATCTTGGAAGCTTGATCATGCTAGCCCATGGATCAATTTGATCAATTAGTGAAGTTTTTATGAGATACCATTGTTGAGAATTGACTGTATTAGGTGTTAAATTGATAGAAATTAAGTTTAGTTTAAGAAAATAACTAAATTGTAAAGCTTAATTGTTGTTTCATACATTAGGGACCAAATTGAATAAAATAAAAAACTATCATGAATTATTGGTAAGGATAGAAAATAGAGGGTCCCAAATGAGTTTTGCTGAAACGTGATTTTAATCCGAGGCTTTAAATTGAAAGTTATGCTAGTCCTAGTTTTAGGGACCAAATTGAATAAATTACAAAATATGCGTGACTTTGTAATTGATTAAATTTGAGCTGGAATTTAATATTGTGCATATTTGGTTATTATTCATAACTAAAGACGACGCAGAGCCGTCGAGAGTGAAAGGAAAGGCGAAAGCTGATGACGAGTAACTTGAGCCTTTGGTTTATATTTCTATGATTCAAATCATTATAATTATTAAATATTTATATTTTTTGTATAGTATGATATGAATGTGAGTTCAAAATGATTATTTGAATTGAATTATTGTGATTGTGATTCATTATCGAAATAGAGGACTAAATTGAACAAAATTAAAAATAGTGTAATTTGATGAAAATGTGAAATTGATTTTGAATTGGGCTGGAACATGTTATGTTATATGATAAATTGATGAATTGAATTGTGAATTGAAGATGATGAAATGCATTTTGTAGTATTTGGTAAATTGAATAATTGGTTATCCTATTAACTTTTTGGGCAGAATTGAATATAATTGGCATGCCATAGGATAGATTGAGTACAAGTTACTTTGACTATATGTCGACGATAGTTGGGTGAATTTTTCCTTCGGATGTTCCAATGAATGCAAGGCACAACTTTTATTTCGGTTATACCGACGAGTGGTTAGCGCAATCTATTTACTTCGGACGTTCCGATGAGGCACTGAGTGCCAAATTGGTGTGATGGTTGGGATCCATGTATCTACTTGATTCCAATTCATGCTATTAAGGGATATATATATTGTGATTTGGTTGAATAGTGATTGAAATTGATTAAATCTTACAAAGTTGGAATATAGACACTTATATACGACATTGAATGTCGAGAGTTTGTAAAAGATCATGTGAATCAGTTAATGAGTCGGTGAGTGGATTTGGTAACATAAGGAATGAATCGTTTGAATTGGTAATGGAACGAAACATGAATTTATGTTACAAGTTGAGTAATTATGAAAATTTGACTAGCGTTGTAATAATGGTATGAAATATCCATATAGATTACTAGTTCATGAAATGTTTAGATAGTTCATCTTAAGTATTGACATAATGGTGATATATGCATATGTAGATGTGTTGAATGATATTGGTTATATGGTGCATTTGTATTAATTGATAGTATAAACATGGAAATTGTATGTTATTAACTATTTAATATGTTATATTGAATTGAAGTATAGAAATCAATACCACTGAGCTTTATGACTTAGCATACGATTTGTTTTTTGTGCATAGGTTGGGTACATATTGAGCTCTCGAGCATCGACTCTAGCATCCAGATAAAGATCATAGACTCAAATATGTTTGTATATTTTTCTTTTTTTGGTTATACAACATGTACCTAGGTTGAGTCAGTTTGGTATTTTGTTATGTTTTGAGAACTTTGAATTGAAAGTTGATAAATGGTCTTAATCAGATGAATGCAAAACGTGTATATGAGTTTATCATATGGTTTTGTAATCTATAAATGATGTATTTTCAATTTGTACTTGTGGATAGCATGCATGTATATGATTTTAATGAATTGCACTTGATAGTTAGCTTATAAGTAATGTGGTATAGGAATATTGTTGAATAATGTATTAATGTGCTTGGATTGATGCTTGAGGGTATATGTATTGGTTGTTTATGAGTTGAATGTGTTTAGTTATTGGTTTAGAAAATGTTATAGGTTGATGTTCATATAGAAAGTGCAGAAAACAATATATGACATCAAGATATCCAGTGAGTGCCGTCGCAACGAGATTAGGACACCATGCCACGACAAGACGTTGAGTATGGTTGTAACAGCAAGGCCAAACAATATGTTATGTTGCGAAAAGGAAGCCCCTTACATAAAGACATCAACCTGAATTTTAGAAATATTGCATTTTAGTCCTAATTCAACATTGTGTTAATTGTTAAGCTTTTGTAAGCTCATGTAAATCCTAGGAATGATTGTATGTAGTATCTTTTGCCCATAATACTTGAATTTACACATACTATCGTATGTATCGAATGTAACCTGATCATAGTTGCTCCGAAAATGAATGTTACACCTCGTAACTTGGACCTGACGATTGGGTTGGGTAATGGGTTGTTACAATTCAGTATTAGTTCTCAATTAAAATCATGTAGGGAGAATTTTATTTTTGAGAAATTGCTAGAAAACTTATTCAATTTTCATGCTTCAAATGTGTTTTGCAATGATACTGTGAAAAAGGTTTAAGAAATATTTTGACCTAATAACATGTCTAATTTTGTGACTGAACAAAATAATATTATATTAATGAAAAATCATGAAGCTTGTCCTACCAGATCTGTTACATTCATTAAAAAGAATGCAACAATACATAAAAAAATTGAAAGACATAATCGTGGACATGATAAGTGACATTACAATAATCGTTAAAGGAGTGATATAATAATTCTTTTCACCGCCAGAAGTGGAAAAACGAAGATAATGTAGAGATGAATAATAAGATTAATGTTGAATCGAATTTGGGATACCTAAATGATAATTGTAATTGATGGTTATCGAGACCACCAAATATAAATTTTCTATGCTCTAACTGTATTAAATAGTAGTATAGAGAAGCAGGGTCGAACCACGTAACACAAGGATTGGGACTCCTAATATCATTTTTACATGACTAGATTCCAAAATCATGGCAAGTATTGTGCCTATGACTTGTAATGTGCTGAGCTAAAAAAATAAATAAAAGGAAGGGGTATTAGTTGATAAAGGTTGAAAATATAAAAATGAATAGAGAGAAATAATAATCGAATTATAACTGTAAAATAAAATTAAATAATTGAAATTAAATTAGGAAATCAAATATGTGAATTCTTAGCCTTAGACTCGGTAAATTCCAATCTTGAATCAATCCTTGAAAATTAATTTTTCCTTCTAAACGATAAGCTAGTTATAGTGACCAAGGATGCCTCAACCGCCAACTCTTCCCTGTGTAGTTGATTCCGGTACAACCTGCAAACCAATCCCTACCGACTATCTAACCATGTAACACACATCCATAATTTAAGATCTTGACAGACTTGCGATCTAAAAGAGCCCAACTCGAATTAACAGCCTCAACCGCATGGTTCATTTAAATCTCATCACTATCTCCCTTGAAAGAATCTAACTGGCCCTTACCCACTTAGACATGCCAATTTTTTCGTGGGAACTCGAATGCAACAGACAACCATCTCAATTTCCCAACTTTACGCCAAACAACACCAACCCAATTCGTACTTTTTGAATTGAAATTGAATTATATTTAAGGGATGATTGTGATTGTCACATATTCCGGAGAGATAATTAATACTGTGTTGTAAGGTTTTTACCGCGGGTTCACTTATCACGATTTTTGATCGAAATGTAACAGCTCGTTTTCAATAAAATCAGAATAGTGGTTTCGGGACCACAAATCTGAGTTAGAAAAAAAAATTATTTTAATATTATTGCATGGTCTGCATTATGATAGAAATGACGTATGAAAATTTTGATAAGAAAATTTTCCCGATTTCCTGTTTAATTATAGAAAGGACCAAATTGCATGAAATGAAAAAGTTGAATTCTAGTAGATAGAAGGATCAAATAGCTATGGAATTCAAAATTTGAGGTCCTTATATGACAATTAGACCACTAAATGTAGTTAGTAGATAAACATGCTTAGTCATCAATGGAAAATTTAAATAAAGAAAGGACTAAATTGGAAAGATGAAATAATAAAAGATGATATTTTAATTAAAAAGAAAATATCATCATTTTATATCACCTTCCCCAAATTTTTCTATGGAAACCCTAGCTAAGAGAGAGAATTTCAAGCAAGCTTAATTAGGTAAGTAATCATCCCTGTTTTTAGTAATTTTTATATTTCCGAGATCGTAATAACCTAATCTAGCTATTTTGGGGATCAATTTGCAAAGTTATCAAAGTATAAACTTTTTTCCATGGATGAGTATGCTAAAATTTTGAAATTTTTGGTTGAAAATGAAAGGCTGTTGATAGATAAACAACTTTTGTAAAGGAAATTTTCATGAAATTATGATTTAGGGACTAAATTGTAAGGTGTAAAATTCATGGAAATTTTTTGAATTTTATGAATTACATGAGTTGTAAATGTTACATGAAAAATTCAGCTAGGCTTGGAATAAGGATTAAATTGCATGAATTTCATTTTTCAAGCTTAGGGACAAAACTGGAATTAATTAAAAATATAGGGGCAAAATGGTACTTTTGTCTAAGATGTAAGGTGGATTGAATTGAATATGAAATATGTTAAATTGATGTTAAATTCATTTATATAGATTCGAAAAGATCAAATAAAGAGTTAGGTCGAGGAAAATAAAAAGTATCGGATTAGTAGGTCTCCGTATACGAGCAAGTGACGAGGTAAGTTCGTGTAACTAATTTGTGTATATTTATATGTTTGAATTAAATGTTGTGTATATGTGAATTGTATAAATTCTATGAAAATATGAAATTGATCACATGTTCAATAATGCCTGAGAAGTAATAAGTCCTTTCTGAATAAATGAAATTCGATGGATACAGATTGTAACACTCCACACCCGTACCCTTCGTCGGGACGAATATGAGGCATTATCTAACCTTAAACTCTTGCTTTCATATATTTTCGAGTCACCAAACTCGATTCAATTTAAAAATTTTCAATTTCTATTTTAAACTTCTTATCATAAGCCTACGAGTCTCAAATCGACCATTGGATACTATTCGGGCTCAACCCGAGTCCTTCAACCATCTATAGAAAATTTGTCTTTAAAACAGGGTACACGCCCGTGTGGAATTAATTTTGAATACACACCTACAGGGGTTTTCACACGGCCTAGCATACGCCCATGTCTCTGGCCTGTGTCCTTCACACGGCCATGACACGCCCATGTCCTAGCTCGTGTGCAAAAACTAGGACATTCTGTATCTGATGCCAGTATACCCAAAATGTCATACAGCCAAGGCACACGCCCTTGTGCTAGGTTGTGTCCATCACACGGCTGTGTCTCTGCCCGTGTGTTTACTATCATGCATACTAACTTGAAATTTTTACGTGCAGGAGACACACGGTCGGACCACACGCCCATAGGGTAGACTGTACGTCACACACGGCCTAGACATACTGTGACAGCCCAAAGTTGACCCTAGTCGGGAAGTGGTTTCGGGACCGCTAAACCGAGTCACCGAAATGTTTGAATGTGATACTTATTGTCTAGAATATGTAATTATGAATGTGTGAAAATTTCAAGCTTCAATTTGGTTGATTTCATGTGAATTTAGTCAATAGGACTTATGTGAGAAAATTCTAAAATGTGATAGGACAATGTGTGAGGACCTATTAGTGCATGTGGACAAAGGGGGGACTTGCATGTCAAATTCCCCCTACTAGTAGTGGCCGGCCATGACAAGCACGGTAGACCAAGTTTGATGGCCAAGACATGTCATAGACATGTTTTGTTGGTGCATCATGGGTGGAAAAAAATAAAATAATAGGCATGGAAATTAAATAATGAAAAGGAGTATGATGAATACACAAAAAAAAATGTGTAGTTGATTCTTTCCCCCCCCTATTGCCGTGAGCTAAAGAAAAGAGAGGAGAAGATCTTTGTTCATCCTTTTCTCACCTTCATTTAGCCTAAATTAGAAAGAAAAACAAAGAAAAAATTTTCTCATCCTTTGGTTCATCCTTGGCCAAAAATTTTAAGGAGGAAAGAAGAAGAAAGGTGAAGAGATTCGGCCATGCATGTAGCTAGGCTAAGGTATGTTTGATGATGTTCCATGAGATGCATGCATGTTTTAGTTGTTAGCTTGAGTTCTACCTAGCCCATGGTCTAAATCTTGCTATGTGATGGAATTGGCACTTGACCATGGATGCATCATTCTTGGTTGGTGTTTGATGTTGTGGTGATGAGGCATGAGGATGAGTTAAGATTCGGCCTAGGTGGAGGTTGTGTTAATGCCATTGCATGCAAAATATGAAGCTTGTTAATGATGCATGTGATCAGGCTTGATGATTCTTGAACCTCCTTTTTAGCATTTTTGTGTGAGCACATATGTGCATTGGTTGCTAAATGGAGAAGAATCGGCTAGCAAGATGTGTGCTAAGGCCGAATGTAACTTTGCATGTTAATGAGCAATGCATGTGTTAAATTGATGAAAAGGGGGAGGATGCTTTACTAGTGTGTATATGTGTGTATTAAGTGTTGAAATCGACCCCAAAAATAGACATGCATATTCGGCCAAGGGGAAAGAAATTAGCTAATATGTTGTGTTGATGCATGATTTTTGCATGTATGAGACTTTAATGTCTAATGTATAAATATGGGCTAAGTGCCTTGTGTTCATCTTTTTGATGCCTAAATGATGAAATCAATTTATTTGTTTAATTAAGCTCAAGAGCAAAGGGGAAATAAATCCGATAAAGGGAAGGAAAAAGTGGTTGAATAGCTAGCGGAATCGTTCGACAACACCCGAGGTAAGTTCTTGAGTAAGAGAGCTTAAATTACGATGTGATTAAATCATGCTCTATGTGTGGCTATTGAGCCGAATGTGCAAGGACGATATGTGCCTTGTGTTTGAGTTTCGCAAATGAAAATGAAATATGAATGTGCCATGAATTATTGTTAGATGTGCATGATTAATTGAATGCTGTCCGGGCTAAGTCCCGAAGGCTTTGTGCTAAGTGAATATACCCGGACTAAGATCCGAAGGCATTTGTGCGAGATACAAATTCCGGGTTAAGCCCGAAGGCCTTTGTGCGAGATACTAAATCCGGGTTAAGTCCCGAAGGCATTCGTGCGAGTTATTAAATCCGGGTTATGTCCCGAAGGCATTGTGTGAGTTACTAAAACCGGGCTATGTCCCGAAGGCATTTGAACGAGGAGCTATATCCGGTTAAATCCCGAAGGTACGTGATTTGGTAATGATTGAGCTTGCTGTAAAATTCCAGCGAATACTCGAAAAACATCCCAATATGGGGATATGTTACGTATGTGTTGAATTTAATCGAGCCCTTACAAATAAATGTTCGCTCAGTTGATAAACGAGCTACCGGCCTTCGGCTAAGTTAGTCTATTGTGTATGTACATAACGGTTGTTAATGTTGTGAAGCAAGTTTGGTATCGGTAAATTGCGTATTATGAAATATTCCGTTTAGCTAAATGTGTGTTATTCTTTGTTTATGCTGGAATTCCTTGCTCAAAACTTACTAAGCATAAATTGCTTACTCGTTACACTGCTCCTCTGTTTTATAGATTTTTGGTTCTCCAGCTATCGGACTCGGGATCTTGAAGTCGAAGTCGCCCACACTATCAAAGGCTCTTTTGGGTACTATTTTGGTTGAATTTTGATATGGCATGTATAGGACTACCTATTGTTGTTTTTCGAGTACTTTATGAGATGTATAAGTGTACAGCCATGCGAAAATGGCTTGTAGAAGTGGAGTATGGCATTAGACCATTCGTGTTTATGAATGTATAGATGGTTTCATGATGTAACTATAGTTGGAATGGAAGTGTTGAGCAAATGATCAGCCATTGGAATGGCTAAGTATGATCATATGTGGGCATATGTATGACAAGGCCCTAGTTGGTCCATGAAACCCCGAAAATAGGTAAGGTTTACTTTGAAAACAGAGGCTGACAGCAGCAGTGGTGTGGATTGGAAAAATCACAAGAATTCGTAGGAGTGGAATTAAATAGTGAATAAATTACGTAATCGAACCTTGATGAATCTACTTTCATATGAAAGTAACGAAACAATCATATGAACAGTACAGTAAGAGATATTCGGGTTCTTGTGGAACAGGGCCAGAACAGTTTCTGGATTCCCTGTTCCGACTTTGGAAATTCACTATAAATTGACCAGAGATAATTAGGGGTCATACCATATATTTATGGATTCCTCTCTGAGTCTAGTTTCCATAGAAACAAACGGCATCAGTATTGAAGCTCTGTGCAGTGAGATATCCAAGTCGTAATGGGAAAAGGTCAGTGTAGTCGACCCCTGTAACATGGGAGACTTTGACTAATAAACTGTACTAATTGGCCCGACCAAAAATTCTAGAAAAAAATACATAGGTGGGGACATGAGTCTAGTTTCAGGGAAAAATCACAAAACTGATTTTCGAGTTGTGAAACTCAAGATATGATTTTTGAAGCGACTAGTACTCAGACTGGGCAGTGTCTGGAAAAATTTTTCAAAGTTTGTTAACATCTCGTGTCCGACTCCGGTGTCGGTCTCGGGTTCGGGGTGTTACACATACGCCCGTGTGCCTACTTGTGTGAACAATATAAGGCTATTTACCAAGCCTATTTGCTACCCTTACCTACACAAACTACATAATAGCAACCGTAATCAAGATAAGACTATCTCATGCAACCAAATTAGCCACAATAGTCAATGTTCCCTTTTGTGCATTTCACACATCTATGAAAATAAAATCTTTGTATATAAATCAAAATGAATGTTAGCCATCATTCAATGTTTAATAAAAAATAAGGGATTTATCCCAAGCCAACACATTCGGCCAAATTAATAATAACCCAAAACACAAGCCTAATTCCCTATACATGCTATATTCAAAAATATAAATCAAACTATACCGAATGCTTCGATTGATAGTGTGATTGATATCTTTGACTTCCGTTGATCCTTGAGCTAGATAGGCGACACTATAAGAAAATGAAAAAGGAGAGGGAGTAAGCATAAAGCTTAGTAAGTTGCACATAAATAAATATACAACATAACTTTACCATTCATCAACAAGTATCATAATACACAAGTGGCATAAGCAAAGCTTACTCATCAATATTCAATACACCTCATATAGCATATATCGAGCTCACATTTCATACATACCATATAGGTACATGTACCACTCACAACACGGTTATACTTTCCTTGTTGACTTGAAATAATACTTTCACCGTAGAACCATTTGGACATTATCGGATATTCATTTAGCCTCAAACATGGGGTCAGGTGCCGATGCCATCTCCCAGACATGGTCTTACACAAATTCTAGCATATCTGTGCTGTTGCCATGTCCCAGACATGGTCTTACACTGGCATATCTCGTATCCAATGCATGTCGCAGACATGTCTTACACTAGTACTCGTCTCAATACCGATGCCATGTCCCAGACATGGTTTTACACTAGCACTCATCTCAATGCCGATGCCATGTCCCATACATGGTCTTACACTAGCTCTCAAACCTGGACATTTCTTACACTAGCTCACACAAGTGACCCAAACGTCATGACATAAATATCTAATTTATTTCCTAAGGTTCAATCGGGAATTCTACTATCTCTATTCTCATCACATTTTCTCATTTCCACAATCAAGCAATTTATGCTATAATAATGTCACTACAATTCAAATACATATATATTATTTATGTAGTTGTACTATTTACATACAACTTACCTCGGATTACAAAATGTGGCGACTAGTCGATTTAGTCGATTTGCTTGGCTTTCCCCTGTTCTAGGTTCGGATTCGGTATTTCTTGATCTATAATAACAAAATGCACTTATTTAATCACTTTATCAACATAGGCACTCGACAATTCATAGTTGGGAAAAATGACCAATTTGCCCTTAGACTTTTGCAAAATAACCATTTTACCCCTAAGCCCAAAAATCAATTTTTATCGAATTTCTTCACATCTTAAGCCTAGTTGAACCCTTTCTACTCTTATAGCAACTCTAAATTCCCATTATTTCACACACTTATCATCTATTTTACAATTTATGCAAAATAGTCCTTTTAAGTGTTTTCATGCTAACACCTTTCACAAAAGTTATTTATGTGACAGCCCAAAATTGACCCTAGTCGGGAAGTGGTTTCGGGACCGCTAAACCGAGTCACCGAAAGGTTTGAATGTGATGTTTATTATCTAGAATATGTAATCATGAATGTGTGAAAATTTCAAGCTTCGATTTAGTCGATTGCATGTGAATTTAGTCAATAGGACTTATATGAGAAAATTTTAAAATGTGATAGGTCAATGCATGAGGACCTATTAGTGCATGTGGAAGAAAAAGGGGACTTGCATGTCAAATTCCCCCTCCCTAATATGTAGTGGCCGGCCATGCTATGGGTGGAAACATGTCACCAACATGTTGTGTTAGTGATGTTTGGTAAGGAAAATAAAATATTGAGCATGATAATTAAAATAAATTAAAGAAAGGAATTAAACAATGAAAAGGAAGGGTGATGAAAAAAAAAATGGTCTCATCCATACCCCCCCCCTTGTTGCCGTGAGTTGAGGAAAGAAAACAAAAAAAAATGTGTGTTCATTCTTGAACACCTTTGGCCGAATAGAGGAAAGAAAGGAAGGGGAAGAGCTTGAGAAAATCGGCTATGGTGGTTTGCTAGACTAAGGTATGTTTGATGTTGTTCTTGAGATGCATGCATGTTTTAGTAGTTGACTTGAGTTCTAAAAACCCATGGTTCAATTTTGTGGATTGATGATGATTTTGTGTTTTGCCATTGATGAGTGCTTGAGCTTTTTGATAGTTGTTGATGAAAAGTGAAAGATATGTTAAAGATTGATATGTTTTGTGTTGAAGTTTTTGGTGATTTTGAGTAGTTAGGGCTAAATTACAAAAACAAATTTTTGAAGGACTCAAAGGTGAAATAAATGAGATGTATGGACTTATATGGGCACTAGGAAGATTCGGCCCTTAAGGAGTGTGACCAAACTTTGTGTATTTTGTGTTTTGTGGAATAAAGACTAAATTGTGAAAGTGCGAAATATTAGGGGTAAAAATATAATTTACCCATTTATGCGTTATTAGACCAAATTGAATGAAAATATGTTAAATTAAGGCTTGGCAAGCTAGCTATTAAGGTGCAATGCTAATGTTAGTATTTGATTCGGTAATAATCTGTTTGGGGACAGCAGCAGTAAGGTGATTTTGGAAAATCGCCATAATTTGTAGGAGTTGAATTAGAAGCTGAGTGAATTATGCCATTAAATCTTGAAGAGTCTATTTTCTTACAAAAGAAACTATGAAAACAAAAGAGTTACCGATCTTGAGATATTTGAAGTATTGTGGGGCTGAGTCAAAATGACTACTAGATTCCCTGTTCTGTTTTTAGAAAATCATTATAAATTGTAAAAAATGATTATAAGATAAAATTTATATGCTTAGACTCCTTAATGAGTCTAGTTTCAAATGAAATCAAATACAACACATTTTGAATTCTGTAAAATGAGAAATTTGATTCGTAGTGAAGAGTGGTCAGAATAGTCAAACAGTGAAACAGGGGAAACTTTAAGAAAAATCTGGTATTGATTGGCCAAGCCAAAAATTCTGGAAATTTTTTGGATGGAAGATATACGAGTCTATATTCAGGGAAAATTAACGGCTAGTGATTTGGAGTTTTGTAGCTCCAGTTATAAACAATTTAGCGACTACTGCTCAGGAAAACAGCTCGTAGTGAATATGTGATTTTGTTGTAAACATTAATGAAAATTTGCCAATGAGTTATTTATTGACTATTATAAAGCTTACTATAAGCTATGTGTGTGAAAGTCAAATCAATATATATATTATTCTGAAAGTAATACTTGAATAGTCGATTAATGACTATTTTAAATTATTGATTTGGCTCAAGGAGTTAAAGGAGGTGAATCGAGCAAAGGCAAAGAAAAGGTTATCGAGTAGTCGAGTTGGAACCGTCTTACCCAACACGAGGTAAGTCATTAAGCATGTAGTTGGTATTATTTCAATGGTCATAATGTTTATGTATTGATGCTGAATGGAATGAATAAATATACATATATATATATATGTGCATGTACGTATGTGATGATGAAATTGTTGAATGAAAGAAAAGAGGTAAGATGTACTGAGTTGTTGATCTCGGCACTAAACGTGCGGGATAACCATTTATGACCATGAGATTGGCGCTAAGTGCGCGGGATTAAATTGTACAGCACTAAGTGTGCGATTTGACTATGTTGCACTAAGTGTGCGAAATGAATATGATGCACTAAGTGTGCGAATTGACCATGCGGCACTAAGTGTGCGAGTTTGACTATGTAGCACTAAGTGTGCGATTTGATTATGTAGCACTAAGTGTGCGAGTTGATTATATAGCACTGAGTGTGCGGACTCGATATACATTCGTGAATCATTATGGACACTATGTGTGCGACACTATTGAGTCGATCGCGGACAGCGGATCGGGTAAGTGTCTTGAGTACATGGCTAATAGGTGCTATGCTTATACTTGGTGTTGAGCTCGGTAAGTTTGAACCTATGTGACAAATATACTTGAAGTCACGTACATAAAATTTATCATAGGATGGGTGAAAGGCCGTTTTGTTGTTTGATTGTAACGAAAATAAATTGATTTATGAAAATGCTTCAATGTCCTATTGATGAGTATATGGAATGTGAATGCATGAATTGATATGAAATTGAATTGATAGGTTGGAGGAACTATGGTATGGTTCGGAATGGATGGAGTAATTAGCCTCGTTCCATTTTGTTTTCTCTTGTGATAATGTTATTGATGGATGGTAGTGCATAGCTTATGACTTACTGAGTTATAAACTCACTCGGTGTTTCCTTGTCACCCATTATAGATTGCTTGGACTCATCTATTTTTGCGTGGTCGGGCCGTCATCGAAGTCATCACACCGGATAGCAAGTTTTGGTACTTTCTTCTTAGTTGGCTTAGAAGAACATTTTGGCATGTATAAGCTATTACGTTGTGTTTGAACTTTGGCATGTAAACTTTAAGCCATGCGAAAATGGCACGAATGTTCGATTGAGTTGGATCAAGGGTAGGCATGAAATGAACCTAGTTACTTTCGTAACAGATGCTGGCAGCAGCAGTGTCATGAGATTGAAAAATCACTAAAAATAGTAGGAGTGGAATTAATTGATGAATAAATTATGTAAGCGAAGCTCGATGAGTCTGTTTTCATGAGGAAGTAACGAAAAGATCATATGGGCAGTATATTAAGAGATAATCAGATTTTTGTGGGACAGGGCCAGAACGGTTTCTGGATTCCCTGCTCCGACTTTGGAAATTCATTACAAATTAACCAGAGATAATTAGGGGTCTTACCATATATGTACAGATTTCTCTCTGAGTCTAGTTTTCATAGAAACAAATGGCATCAGTATTGAAGCCCCGTGCAGGGGATATTCAAGTCGTAATGGGCAAAGGTCAGTGTAGTCGACCCCTGCAACTTGGGAGATTTTGACTAATAAACTGTACTAATTGGCCCAACCAAAAATTCTAGAAAAAAATACATAGATGGGCACATGAGTCTAATTTCGGGGAAAAATTACAAAACTGATTTTCGAGTTACGAAACTCAAGATATGATTTTTAAAACGACTAGTACACAGATTGGGCAGTGTCTGGAAAATAAATTTTGTAAGGGGTTAAAGCCAGTTAACACCTCGTGTTCGACTCCGGTGTCGGTTTCAGGTTCGGGGTGTTACATTTTATTGGTATCAGAGCTATGGTTTAGTCGGTTCTAGGACTACCATAGCGCGTATGAGTCTAGCTATACATGCCGAATGTTAATGTTTAAATGTGTGATGACTTCCGACGGTTGAAATGTTTTTGTTTTGATTAGTAAATGGACCCCGGTGAAGAAAGAACCCTAGCGGATGACGTTGAGAGCGTAGCGGCTGCTCCTGCACAAGGGACGCCGCCTGTTGAACCTCAGTCATCTGCGAATAAACAAGGTGAGGGGGCTAAACAAGCCTTCTTTACCATGATGAATGAGTGGGTCGCGCAATATGCCCGAACCAACCTGGCTGTCCAACAATTCCCGAATTTGAATAATCCACCCCAAGAGCCTGTAATGCCATCAGTCGTTGATCCTGTGAGACTGAGTAAGCCACCTGTAGACTTGATTAGGAAGCGTGGGGCCGAGGAGTTCAAGGCCATAGTAACTGATGATGCCGAAAGGGCCGAGTTCTGGCTAGATAACACCATTCGGGTGTTCGATGAATTGTCATGCACACCCGACGAATGTCTAAAATGTGCGGTATCTTTGTTGCGAGACTCAGCCTACTATTGGTGGAGGACCTTGATTTCCATAGTCCCGAACGAGCGAGTAACTTGGGACTTCTTTCAAATGGAATTCCGGAAGAAATTTATTAGCCAACGGTTCATTGATCAGAAGCGTAAGGAGTTCTTGGAACTCAAGCAAGGCCGTATGACTGTATCTGAATACGAACATGAATTCATAAGACTCAGTAGGTATACCCGGGAGTGTGTAGCTGACGAGGTTGTATGTGCAAAAGATTCAAGGAAGGATTGAATGAAGATTTAAAGCTACTAATGGGTATTTTGGAAATAAAAGAATTCGTAACACTAGTCGAACGAGCCTGCAAGGCGGAAGAACTTGGAAAGGAGAAGAGGAAGGCTGAATTTGAAGCTAGAGATTATCGTAAAAGATCGACGGGTAAAGCTCCGTTCTCAGCTGTAAAGAAGTTCAGGGAGGACATTAATAAGTCGAGGGCGACTGCGGGAATTTCCATCAGGGCAAGACCATCGATGGGCTCCCGAGCTACTTCGGTAGCTAGTGTGGGCAATAATCGTCACGAGAAACCTGAATGTCCCCAATGTGGAAGACGACACCTAGGTGAATGTTGGGGCAAGTCTACTAGCAGGGCCTGTTACGGATGCGGTTCGAAGGACCACCTCATTAGAGATTGCACGGAGCTGGATGAGAAGAATAAGATTCAAGGTGCAAGACCTAGTGGAGTGACATCTAGAGGTAGACCACCGAGAATTTTTGGAGGCAGGGGTGGTAGTCAGAGGGGGGCTTCTGATACGGCCGATCGCGCCGAGAACCGTGCTCCTGCTAGAGCATTTGCCATTCGCGCACGAGAGGAGGCATCCTCCCCCGACGTCACCACTGGTACCTTCACTCTCTTTGATACTAATGTGATTGCATTGATTGACCCTGGTTCTACTCATTCATATGTATGCGAAACCTTAGCAACCAGTAAGACTCTACCTGTTGAGTCTACTGAGCTCGTAATTCGAGTATCAAACCCTTTGGGCCAATGCGTACTTGTTGATAAAGTGTGTAAGAGATGCCCTCTAATAATCCGAGAATCCTGTTTTCCGGTCGATTTGATGCTTTTGCCGTTCGACGAGTTTGATGTTATTCTTGGTTTGGATTGGTTAACCGCGCATGATGCGGTTGTGAATTGCAAAAGCAAGACTATCGATTTGAGGTGCGCAAATAACGAAATAATCCGAGTTGAGTCTGCGGACTTAAGGGGGGTTGCCAGCTGTAATATCAGTAATGTTGGCCCAGAAATATGTAAGGAAAGGGTGCGAAGCATACCTCGCGTATGTACTTGATGACAAGGAGTTAGAAAAGAAACCCGAATTGGTGCCGGTGGTCTGTGAATACCCGGATGTTTTCCTGAAGAGTTACCGGGTTTGCCACCTGTTCGGGAGGTAGAGTTTGGTATTGAGCTTGTACCTGGAACTACGCCTATTTCGATCGCTTCGTATCGTATGGCACTAACCGAGTTAAAAGAGTTGAAAGCTCAGTTGCAAGAATTGACGGATAGAGGTTTCGCTCGACCGAGTTTCTCACCTTGGGGTGCACCAGTATTGTTCGTGAAAAAGAAGGACGGAACCATGAGGTTGTGCATTGACTATCGTCAACTGAATAAAGTGACGATAAAGAATAAGTATCCGTTACCGCGTATTGATGATTTGTTCGACCAACTGAAGGGAGCCTCAATGTTCTCAAAAATAGATCTGAGATCGGGCTATTATCAGTTGCGAATTCGAGAATCGGACATACCCAAAACTGCCTTCAGGACGAGATATGGTCACTACGAGTTCTTAGTGATGCCGTTTGGGCTCACTAATGCCCCTGCGGTGTTTATGGATTTGATGAATCGGATCTTCAGGCCGTATTTGGATCGGTTCGTAGTTGTGTTTATTGATGACATCTTGGTCTATTCAAGAGATGAGACCGAACATGCTGAGCATCTGAGGCAAGTGTTGCAAATTTTGCGGGATAAGCAGTTATATGCTAAGTTCAGTAAGTGTGAGTTCTGGTTAAGAGAGGTTAGCTTCTTGGGTCATGTGGTGTCCGCATCGGGTATTCGAGTTGACCCGAGCAAAATTTCAGCCATACTTAACTGGAAGCCTCCGAGAAATGTTACCGAAGTCCGGAGCTTTCTAGAGCTCGCCGGTTATTACCGACGATTTGTCAAAGGTTTCTCGATGATAGCCACACCAATGACGAAGTTACTTCAAAAGGATGTTAAGTTCGAATGGACGGAGAAATGTCAGAAAAGCTTCGATCAACTGAAAACTCATTTGACTGAAGCTCCAATTTTGGTGCAACCTGAATCGGGTAAAGAGTTTGTCATTTATAGTGATGCATCCCTACTTGGGTTGGGTTGCGTATTGATGCAAGAAGGTCGAGTTGTGGCCTATGCGTCGAGACAATTGAAGCCGCACGAGAGAAATTATCTGACCCATGATCTCGAACTAGCCGCCATTGTGTTTGCATTGAAAATATGGCGACATTATTTGTTTGGTGAGAAGTGCCATGTGTTTTCGGATCACAAAAGTCTCAATATTTGATGACTCAACGAGACTTGAATCTGCGACAAAGACGTTGGCTTGAGTTGTTGAAAGATTACGAGCTGTCATTGATTACCACCCGGGAAAGGCTAATGTGGTTGCGGACGCCTTAAGCCGGAAATCACTGTTTGCTTTGCGAGCGATGAATGTACACTTGTCTGTTCTACCTGACAATGTGTTAGTAGCTGAATTAAAAGCCAAACCATTATTGACTCATCAAATTCGTGAAGCTCAGAAAGTCGATGATGAATTGGTTGCAAAACGAGCTGAGTGTGTTCCGAACAAGGAATCGGAGTTTCAGATTGATGATGATGGTTGTTTGAGGTTTAGAAGTCGTTTGTGTGTTCCAAGGAATTCGGAACTCATTCCGATGATTCTGAACGAAGCCTATTGTAGCCGAATGTCAATTCACCCGGGGAGCACGAAAATGTACAACGACTTGAAACGTCGGTTTTGGTGGCATGGTATGAAACGAGACATCTTCGACTTTGTTTCGAGATGTTTAATATGTCAACAAGTGAAAGCGGAACATTAAGTGCCTTCAGGGTTACTTTAGCCGATCATGATACCCGAGTGGAAATGGGACCGAGTCACAATGGACTTTGTGTCCGGACTGCCATTGTCCGCAAGTAAGAAGGATGCGATTTGGGTTGTTGTTGATAGGCTGACTAAGTCGGCTCACTTTATCCCCGTGCGTACGGATTTTTCATTGGATAAACTAGCCGAATTGTATGTTTCACAGATTGTGAGATTACATGGAGTACCTATTTCTATCGTGTCGGATAGAGATCCGAGATTCACCTCGCGATTTTGGGAGAAATTGCAAGAAGCTTTGGGTACCAAGCTGCATTTTAGCACCGCTTTTCACCCCCAAACCGATGGTCAATCCGAGCGGATAATTCAGATGCTTGAGGATATGTTGAGATGTTGCATCCTCGAGTTTAGTAGTTCATGGGAACGGTATTTACCTTTGATTGAATTCGCTTACAACAATAGTTTTAAATCAAGTATTAAGATGGCACCTTACGAGGCTTTGTACGGGCGTAAATGCCGCACACCATTGTTTTGGACTGAGCTTGGTGAAAGTAAAATTTTCGGAGTTGATTTGATTAAAGATGCCGAACAGAAAGTAAAGGTGTTATGGCTCGAACACGGGATCGAGGAAGCTACTTGGGAAACCGAGAGCTCGATGAAAGAACGATATCCAAACCTATTTACCGGTAAGATTTTCGGGGACGAAAATTTCTTAAGTGGGGGAGAGTTGTGACAGCCTAAAATTGACCCTAGTCGGGAAGTGGTTTCGGGACCGCTAAACCGAGTCACCGAAAGGTTTGAATGTGATGTTTATTATCTAGAATATGTAATCATGAATGTGTGAAAATTTCAAGCTTCGATTTAGTCGATTGCATGTGAATTTAGTCAATAGGACTTATATGAGAAAATTTTAAAATGTGATAGGTCAATGCATGAGGACCTATTAGTGCATGTGGAAGAAAAAGGGGACTTGCATGTCAAATTCCCCCTCCCTAATATGTAGTGGCCGGCCATGCTATGGGTGGAAACATGTCACCAACATGTTGTGTTAGTGATGTATGGTAAGGAAAATAAAATATTGAGCATGATAATTAAAATAAATTAAAGAAAGGAATTAAACAATGAAAAGGAAGGGTGATGAAAAAAAAAATGGTCTCATCCATACCCCCCCTTGTTGCCGTGAGTTGAGGAAAGAAAACAAAAAAAAATGTGTGTTCATTCTTGAACACCTTTGGCCGAATAGAGGAAAGAAAGGAAGGGGAAGAGCTTGAGAAAATCGGCTATGGTGGTTTGCTAGACTAAGGTATGTTTGATGTTGTTCTTGAGATGCATGCATGTTTTAGTAGTTGACTTGAGTTCTAAAAACCCATGGTTCAATTTTGTGGATTGATGATGATTTTGTGTTTTGCCATTGATGAGTGCTTGAGCTTTTTGATAGTTGTTGATGAAAAGTGAAAGATATGTTAAAGATTGATATGTTTTGTGTTGAAGTTTTTGGTGATTTTGAGTAGTTAGGGCTAAATTACAAAAACAAATTTTTGAAGGACTCAAAGGTGAAATAAATGAGATGTATGGACTTATATGGGCACTAGGAAGATTCGGCCCTTAAGGAGTGTGACCAAACTTTGTGTATTTTGTGTTTTGTGGAATAAAGACTAAATTGTGAAAGTGCGAAATATTAGGGGTAAAAATATAATTTACCCATTTATGCGTTATTAGACCAAATTGAATGAAAATATGTTAAATTAAGGCTTGGCAAGCTAGCTATTAAGGTGCAATGCTAATGTTAGTATTTGATTCGGTAATAATCTGTTTGGGGACAGCAGCAGTAAGGTGATTTTGGAAAATCGCCATAATTTGTAGGAGTTGAATTAGAAGCTGAGTGAATTATGCCATTAAATCTTGAAGAGTCTATTTTCTTACAAAAGAAACTATGAAAACAAAAGAGTTACCGATCTTGAGATATTTGAAGTATTGTGGGGCTGAGTCAAAATGACTACTAGATTCCCTGTTCTGTTTTTAGAAAATCATTATAAATTGTACAAAAATGATTATAAGATAAAATTTATATGCTTAGACTCCTTAATGAGTCTAGTTTCAAATGAGATCAAATACAACACATTTTGAATTCTGTAAAATGAGAAATTTGATTCGTAGTGAAGAGTGGTCAGAATAGTCAAACAGTGAAACAGGGGAAACTTAAGAAAAATCTGGTATTGATTGGCCAAGCCAAAAATTCTGGAAATTTTATGGATGGAAGATATACGAGTCTATATTCAGGGAAAATTAACGGCTAGTGATTTGGAGTTTTGTAGCTCCAGTTATAAACAATTTAGCGACTACTGCTCAGGAAAACAGCTCGTAGTGAATATGTGATTTTGTTGTAAACATTAATGAAAATTTGCCAATGAGTTATTTATTGACTATTATAAAGCTTACTATAAGCTATGTGTGTGAAAGTCAAATCAATATATATATTATTCTGAAAGTAATACTTGAATAGTCGATTAATGACTATTTTAAATTATTGATTTGGCTCAAGGAGTTAAAGGAGGTGAATCGAGCAAAGGCAAAGAAAAGGTTATCGAGTAGTCGAGTTGGAACCGTCTTACCCAACACGAGGTAAGTCATTAAGCATGTAGTTGGTATTATTTCAATGGTCATAATGTTTATGTATTGATGCTGAATGGAATGAATAAATATACATATATATATATATGTGCATGTACGTATGTGATGATGAAATTGTTGAATGAAAGAAAAGAGGTAAGATGTACTGAGTTGTTGATCTCGGCACTAAACGTGCGGGATAACCATTTATGACCATGAGATTGGCGCTAAGTGCGCGGGATTAAATTGTACAGCACTAAGTGTGCGATTTGACTATGTTGCACTAAGTGTGCGAAATGAATATGATGCACTAAGTGTGCGAATTGACCATGCGGCACTAAGTGTGCGAGTTTGACTATGTAGCACTAAGTGTGCGATTTGATTATGTAGCACTAAGTGTGCGAGTTGATTATATAGCACTGAGTGTGCGGACTCGATATACATTCGTGAATCATTATGGACACTATGTGTGCGACACTATTGAGTCGATCGCGGACAGCGGATCGGGTAAGTGTCTTGAGTACATGGCTAATAGGTGCTATGCTTATACTTGGTGTTGAGCTCGGTAAGTTTGAACCTATGTGACAAATATACTTGAAGTCACGTACATAAAATTTATCGTAGGATGGGTGAAAGGCCGTTTTGTTGTTTGATTGTAACGAAAATAAATTGATTTATGAAAATGCTTCAATGTCCTATTGATGAGTATATGGAATGTGAATGCATGAATTGATATGAAATTGAATTGATAGGTTGGAGGAACTATGGTATGGTTCGGAATGGATGGAGTAATTAGCCTCGTTCCATTTTGTTTTCTCTTGTGATAATGTTATTGATGGATGGTAGTGCATAGCTTATGACTTACTGAGTTATAAACTCACTCGGTGTTTCCTTGTCACCCATTATAGGTTGCTTGGACTCATCTATTTTTGCGTGGCCGGGCCGTCATCGAAGTCATCACACCGGATAGCAAGTTTTGGTACTTTCTTCTTAGTTGGCTTAGAAGAACATTTTGGCATGTATAAGCTATTACGTTGTGTTTGAACTTTGGCATGTAAACTTTAAGCCATGCGAAAATGGCACGAATGTTCGATTGAGTTGGATCAAGGGTAGGCATGAAATGAACCTAGTTACTTTCGTAACAGATGCTGGCAGCAGCAGTGTCATGAGATTGAAAAATCACTAAAAATAGTAGGAGTGGAATTAATTGATGAATAAATTATGTAAGCGAAGCTCGATGAGTCTGTTTTCATGAGGAAGTAACAAAAGATCATATGGGCAGTATATTAAGAGATAATCAGATTTTTGTGGGACAGGGCCAGAACGGTTTCTGGATTCCTGCTCCGACTTTGGAAATTCATTACAAATTAACCAGATATAATTAGGGGTCGTACCATATATGTACAGATTCCTCTCTGAGTCTAGTTTTCATAGAAACAAACGGCATCAGTATTGAAGCCCCGTGCAGGGAGATATTCAAGTCGTAATGGGCAAAGGTCAGTGTAGTCGACCCCTGCAACTTGGGAGATTTTGACTAATAAACTGTACTAATTGGCCCAACCAAAAATTCTAGAAAAAATACATAGATGGGCACATGAGTCTAGTTTCGGGAAAAATTACGAAACTGATTTTCGAGTTACGAAACTCAAGATATGATTTTTAAAACGACTAGTACACAGATTGGGCAGTGTCTGGAAAATAAATTTTGTAAGGGGTTAAGCCAGTTAACACCTCGTGTTCGACTCCGGTGTCGGTTTGGTT
>NW_024402959.1:0-33789 GCF_007990345.1 Gossypium hirsutum | reverse complement strand
AAGTTATGGACATGGTGCATATGGAAATAAAAAGTTGAAAAACAATTGAAACGGAAAGGACCCACCCGAACATACCCAACGGCTTCTACCAACAAGTGGGCTCAAGGGACTAGCAAAGCTCCTAATCGACCTAAGGAGCCTTTTTGTTGCTAAATCCAATCAACCAAGTGGCGAAGCTAGCAAAAATAAAAACGAGGCTGCTTTGAATCATTCTCACGATATCAAGTGTTTCAAGTGTCAAGATGCTTATCGAAAGACTATGGTTTTACACGACAAAGCATACAAACGCCTTACAAGTTACACTGGGATTAATGATGGAGGGAACGTCAAGGTGACAAGGCAAAAAAAGTACGCATTTTTATAACGGCAAGTCCAAGCCGAGGTAATTTGTGATAGGTGGACCAAGTGCACTATGGGAAACAGAGTGTTTGGAGGACTCCCGGCAATTTTGGACGCGATAGTCCACGACGGATACAATGAAACAAAGAAAGATACAAGAATAAGCAAGATGAGAAATAGAAAACAAGAGGGACAAAAAAAAGATAAAGAACAAGGACAGTTAAAGAAATAAAATAAAAACAAGTGTTTTGCTAGAAAAGAGAGATTCGAAAGTTGATGCGGCGAGGCAACCCATCTTGTACTATGTACAAAGAGTGTATTGGAAACTAACGACTTGAAACACTTTGCCTACTCCTATCGTTTCTTTGTTGCAGCAATTTGGAGATGTTTTTCCCGAAGAAGTGCCAAATGGCCTACCTCCCATTCGAGGAATCGAGCACCAATTGACTTTGTGCCCGGAGCTACAATCCAAATAGGCCATATAGAAGTAATCCTGAGGAAACGAAGGAATTGGAAAGCAGTAGCCGAATTAATGGAGAAGGCTACATCCGTAAAAGCTTAAGTCCAGTGCGCGGGTTCCGGTATTGTTGGTTCCTAAAAAGGATGGTCATGGTGAATGTGCGTTGACTGCTGCGCCATCAAAAAATTACATAAATATCGCCATCCTATCCCCGGCCTCGACGACATGCTTAATAAACTTAGTGGAGCCCATTGTTTTCGAAGATCGATTTAAAAAGTGGGTATATCAAATCAGAATGCGGGAGGGGACGAATAGAAAACTGCATTCAAAACTAAGTATGGGTTGTATGAATGGTTGGTAATGCCATTCTGATACGACCTCGGTTTAGTAGTTGAACCCGAGTCGTTTAGTTCCCGATCGTAAACGAAGAAGTATATTAGACAAGAAGAAGATAGATATATTTGAGTTCAAAGAAGTAAAGTAAGTCCGTGCAAAGTTGGATATGGATTTGGTTTAAGTCGAAATGGTATGACTAGAATGGTCGAGTTCGATTAGGATTAATTAAGAAATGGTATTTGGTTTGGCACGTTTTGGTATTTGGAATTGGTACGAAATGGTAAGGGATTTGGTACGAAATGGTAATGGTTCAAAAAGGTCAAGAGTGAACCAACACTAAAGAAAAGTGTTGACCCGAAACTTATAGGACCAAATTGAGTTGGAAATGGTTGATAAGGACCTTGACCGATACTTAGTAAAGTATGAACCAAAGGTATCAAAGGTGAACTCCACACTCAGGTTTAGGGAGTGATAAGTTTGAAAGAAAGACTCGGAAAGACGCCACTAGAAGCTAGATAAGTCTTACGGGTCCCGAACGAAATTTGAGAGAAAATGCCTCACAAATTTGGCAGCAATTCATTACTTAAAAATGTCCAAAGTCCTTTACAAAATGAAATTTCAGCTATTTATAATCAGCAACTAAGTTAGCCGGATAGTCACATACATTTTCTAAAAGCTAAGCTAATGAATTCTCAATGGCTTGGCTAGGTTCGGCTGACTGGAAGCTTCTAGAATTCACATTGAACCTTGGACAACTGAATGGTGCATGGATGAGCTAGATTCGGTCATGTGCATAAATAAGCTCATTTAATTTGTAGCTTTTGCTGAAAAGTGACCAGCCATAAGAGGGATTTGAATGGCCAAATGAAGTGTGAACACTCGGTTTCAAAGAGTCTTTGTGTGTGAACATTCCAAAACTGAAAAGCCAAGAGTGTGAACTTTATGTGTGAACGGCATTATGCTGGTTCTTGAATCATTTAAAATCAGCTGAACATTCCTCATGCATGTAATGCACATTCATTGAACCTATGATGCATGCACCTAGCTTAAATGCTTCCACCCACATTCGGCCAACCTACACAACATGAACAAATGAATTTAGTGATCGTTATTCAGCTGAATCATATTAAAAACGAAATTTAGACAACATTAATCCAAATAATTAAAACAAAACTCAATTAATTAACTAAGTCTAATTAATTCAGTTTGGACAAGACACATTAAAACATGTAACTTATTTATGAGATGTAGGAATTTAATTTGACTTAATAAAATATAAGAAAACACAATTAATCATGCATAATTAAGTTTGACCAGATTAAGACCAATTTAATAACGAAAATTAATTAAGCTTGTAAATAACTAATTTAACTAAGTCAATTAATTATTTCAGCTACTATATGATTGACTAAGTTATTTTGAGCTAATTTTGAGCTGGTTCGAATTTAATGAGCTGAAGTGGAGCTTAATTCAGCTCGTAACAAAGTGCAAGGAAGGCTCATCGAGTTTGTCCAAGCTTCATCAATGCGTCCAACCAAAGTCTCGCCCCAAACTTGATCTACTAAGGCCGAAACAGCCTCCTTGAATTGTTAGCTCGTGATCGGGTGATTGGACCTTGAGGCAGCTCCAAAGGCTCTTGCTCGAGCTAGGTTGGACTTGAGGCGTGGCTGTATCATCCTCCCCTCTTCAAACGATTTGCCTCAAATCGGAATCTGCATCAAAAGGGATAAGTCAGAGACATTAAAACTTGCACTTATGTTATACTCACCTGGTAGATCAAGTCGATAAGATTCTCGTTGATTCGTTCCAAGACTTGAAAAGGCCATCACCACGCGGTAGTAGCTTTGACTTCGTTGGCAGGAAAACGTTCCTTTCTCATGTGAACCCAAACCCAATCACCAGGTTCGAGATAATTCTTTTACGACCCTTGTTCGCTTTCCTAGCATAACTTTCGGTTCTTGCTTCAATGTTGGCTCGAACTTTCCGATGTAACTCCTTTACATACTCGGCCTTCTTTTTAGCATCTACATGAATAAGTTGATCGTAGGTAAAGATACTAAATCTAAAGGAGTTAACGGATTAAATCCATAAACAATTCAAAAGGAGGTGTTTGGTTGCCGAGTGAACGGATCGATTATACGCAAATTCTACATGTGGCAAACACTCCTCCACGACTTAGTTTTCCGTATGATGCTCGTAACAAAGTTGATAGCACTCGGTTGACCACTTCCGTTTGTCCATCTGTTTGGGGGTGGCAAGTGGTGAAAACAACTTAGTTCCAGCTTTCCCAAAGCGATCTCCAAAATGCTCAAAACTTCGCATCTCGATCAGAAACAATCGTCCTCGGGATGCCATGCAAACGAACAATTTCCTTAAAGAAAAGATTAGCAATGTGAATGCATCATCAGTTTTTGAACAAGAAATAAAATGAGACATTTTGGAAAAGCGATCAACAACAACAAAAATAGAGTCCTTCCCCGTTTTAGTCCTAGGCAATCCAAGGACAAAATCCATGGAAATGTCCTCCCAAGGTGCGTCGGGTATAGGGAGCGGCGTATACAACCCGTGCGGCTTAATCTTGGATTTGGCCTTCTTGCACGTCACACATCGCGCACACACTCGTTCAACGTCACTTTTCATTTTCGGCCAATAAAAATGCTCTTGGAGGGTTGCTAAGGTTTTTCCAACGCCAAAATGGCCCATAAGGCCTCCGCCATGCGCCTCATGTACTAATAGGTCTCGTATGGAACTCCGCAGCACACATAATTTTCCTTTTCTAAAAAGGAATCCGTCGCTCTTATAAAACTTATCAATAGCAACATTTCACAAGCAACAAATATTTCTCCAAAATCATCATCAGCAGGATATAATCTTTAACAATGCAAACCAAGCAGTTTAGAGTCCAAATACGACAAAAGGGTATACCTTCTTGAAAGAGCATCAGCTACGATATTTTCCTTACCCTTTTATACTTAATGACATAGGGAAATGACTCCAAATACTCTACCCACTTAGCATGGCGTTTGTTTAATTTGTGTTGTCCTTTAATGTGCTTTAACGCTTCATGATCCGAATGGATCACGAACTCCTTCGGCCACAAATAATGTTGCCAAGTCTCGAGAGCGCGGATAAGTGCATACATCTCCTTGTCATAAACGGGGTAGTTTAGCACGGCACCATTCACTTTCACTAAAGTAAGCGATCGGCCTCCCGTCTTGAGTTAACACGGCACCTATTCCAACACCTGAGGCATCACACTCAATTTCAAATGTTTAGAAAAATCAGGCAGTGCTAACAACGGAGCTTTAGTAAGACAATCTTTAATAATATTAAAGAATTTCTTGCTCTTCGCCCCAACGAAAAGTCGAATTCTTCTTGATAGTGCTTGTCAACGGTGCAGCCAACGTGCTAAAGTTGGGTACAAATCGCCTATAGAAACTTGCTAGGCCATGGAAGCTTCGCACTTGGCTTATGCTCGTCGGTCTCGGCCATTCTTGAATCGCCTTAATCTTTTCGCTATCTACTTCGAGGCCTCCGAGCTAACCACGAAACCTAAAAGATAACTTTGTCAGAACAAAATGTACACTTTTTAAGATTAGCATACAAAGTCTCTTTTCTAAGAACTTCCAAAACAGCTCGCAAATGAATTACATGCTCATCCATCGATTTGCTATAAATGAGGATATCATCAAAATACACAACGCAAAACTTACCAATGAAATTTCGTAAAACATAGTTCATAAGTCTCATAAAAGTGCTAGGGGCGTTGGTTAAGCCGAATGCATTACCAACCATTCATACAACCATGTTTCGTTTTAAAAGCGGTTTTCCACTCGTCACCTTCGCGCATTCGAATCTGATGGTATCCGCTTTTGAGATCAATTTTTGAGAATAACTTGGCACCACTTAACTCATCGAGCATATCATCTAAACGCGGTATGGGATGCCTATACTTGATGGTGATTTTATTTACGGCACGGCAATCGACGCACATGCGCCACGTTCCGTCCTTCTTTGGTACCAACAAACAGGTACAGCGCATGGGCTAAGGCTCTCTCGAATATAGCCCTTTTCCATGAGTTCGTTGATTTGACGTTGAAGCTCTTTGGTTTCTTCAGGATTGGTTCGGTATGCTGGCCGATTAGGAATAACAGCTCCGGGCATAAAATCGATTTGGTGCTCAATCCCACGAAGTGGTGGCAACCACTTGGCACTTCATCCGGAAAAACGTCTTTGAAATCCTGCAAGAGAGACAAAACAGAAGAAGGGGGATCTCCGGATAAGTCGTTAGTATTAAACAAATTTTCCTTATACATAAGTACAAGGATCGATTGTTTTGCCAAAAACGCTTTTCGAACATCATTTGCTTTTGCAAAGACATTCAATTTTTCACTCACTTTTTCTTTTTCTTCTTTTCTTTTATCGCTCTCTTTTCATTCTCTTTTTTTGAATTTCCTTTTTTTTTGAATTTTCTTTTCTTTTGTATTTTGCTCTTTTCTTTTTCTCTCATTTGATCTACAGAATTTTTCAACTTAAGTTGATCCTCATAAACTTGCTTTGGCGTCAATGGTGCTAAGGTTACATTTCTCCCCAGATGCTTGAAAGAATATCGATTTGAGTAACCATCGTGCATAACTCGACGATCGAATTGCCATGGACGGCCAATAACAAGTGACCCGCGTGCATCGGAACAACATCGCAAAGCACTTCATCGAAATATTTTCCAATGGAAAAGGAGACTAGAACTTGCTTTGTCACCTTTAACTCTCCTCCATCGTTGAGCCATTGAAGTTTGTACGGAGTTGGATGCTTAGTGGTTGGTAGATTTAATTTTTCCACCATGAGAGTGCTCGCTACGTTCGTACAACTTCCTCCATCGATGATGACACTACATAGCTTTCCTTGTACTTGACAACGAGTATGGAAGATGTTCTCTCGTTGCTGTTCATCGTCGATGCTTTGGATGCTTAGACTTCTTTTAACAACAAGGAGTTCTCCATCAAGAGCGTGTTCAACTTCTTCATCGTTTTCAGAAATGATTTTGGGCTCGTCTTCAAGTTCTTCCTCCTCCGATTCGATTTCTCCATTTGTTCGAACCACCATGACATTGCGGTTGGGACATTGACTCGCAATATGGCCCCTTCCAAGGCACTTAAAACACTTAATATCTCTTGAACGATTAGCAAATGAATCGGTTGCCTTACCTTTGCTCGTATCACCCATAGGTTTGTTTGCTTTGGTAGGCACCATTGGCTCTTTGGCACGGATTGGTGGATTAGTTTTACTCGAACTTTGCCCCCACTAGTTGTGCTTGGGGTAGGAAACTTCGAGTGGTACTCTTTCGCTTGAGTTGCTTCTCCACCTTAATGGCCATGTGTACCATGTCCACTATCTCAACATAATGTTGGAGTTCCACAATGTTAGCGATATCTCGGTTGAGACCAGCAAGGAATCGCGCCATTGTTGCTTCACGATCTTCTTGGACATCGGCTCAGATCATTGCGATCTCCATCTCTTTGAAATAATCCTCAACACTCTTTGAACCTTGAGTGAGATTTTGAAACTTTTGATAGAGTTCCCGATGATAGTAGGAGGGAATGAAACGATGTCGCATCACGGCCTTCATCTCGGCCCAAGTGGATATTGGTCGTTCCCCATTCCTTCTTCGGCTCATAGTGAGTTGATCCCACCATATCATAGCGTAATCGGAGAATTCTATGGCCGCCAACTTCACCTTTTTGATCTCGGAATAGTTGTGACAATCGAAGACCAATTCAATCTTCTTTTCCCTCTCCAAGTAAGCTTCCGGATCAGACTTTCCTTGAAAGGATGGAATGGATAGTTTAATGTTCCTTAAGTCGTCATCCATACGTCTTTGATTTCGATTACGTCGGTTCCTTTGACCTCTTCGTCCTTCACTTATGTTTGATCCTTGATTACTTTCGACTTCATTCGGATCATATAGGTCGTCTTGATTGATTTCCAATTGGTCTCGCCCTCTTTGTGGCCCTTGGGGTGTACGCTCTCGTTGATTTCCCAATTCAACTCGATCCAACCGTTCGTTAATAGATTCTAACTCACCTCGGATCATGCGTTGGATTTCTCGTAACAAGGCTTGTTGAGCCAAATCCGGCACTCCACCTCCTCCAGGCGCAATGTTTCGGATTGGTTGCCTTCCACCTCCTTTCGCCATATTTCATTCAGGACTTTGAGACATGTAAATAAAAACCTCACAGCAAAAACCTCACAAAATCTCTCACAGAAAGAATAAACACTCCACTCGTGTTTCACTCAATTTCGGCTTTTAACTTGATGTAACTCTCGTGCCTTTTACCACTCACTTTCCTCTCGTGATTTCGTAAGCGACTCGTAGTGACTTAGGCTTAGTTCAGTGGGTCGGCTTCAAATGGCTTTACAAGGGATTGATGTTAGGTTACGGGTAGGCTAAAAGAAACAAGAAAGGCTTTAGGCTAAGTGTGGCTTAGAAGATGAATAGAAGAGAATGCCAAACTTACAAACTCGAAACACTTTTTTTTTATATCGAAATTTTTTTTAATTGCGTGAAATTTCACTACGGGGGATATAAAAGAGTGTAGAATGAGATTTTGGAAAAATTTCTATTGAAGGGTCTCCAGACTCTTTTTTTTTTTACAGATCTTTCACGTTCTTTTCGTCCGCACCTAAACCGTATGCAATTTTTTTTTCAATTTTTTTTTCAAAATTTTTTTTACGTACCTATTTCAAATTGACTTCGAGTGCTCGTACTTCTCGTTTTTACCAGCTCTGATACCAAATGATACGACCTCGGTTTAGTAGTTGAACCCGAGTCGTTTAGTTCCCGATCGTAAACGAAGAAGTATATTAGACAAGAAGAAGATAGAATATATTTGAGTTCAAAGAAGTAAAGTAAGTCCGTGCAAAGTTGGATATGGATTTGGTTTAAGTCGAAATGGTATGACTAGAATGGTCGAGTTCGGTTTAGGATTAATTAAGAAATGGTATTTGGTTTTGGTACGTTTTGGTATTTGGGAATTGGTACGAAATGGTAAGGGATTTGGTACGAAATGGTAATGGTTCAAAAAGGTCAAGAGTGAACCAACACTAAAGAAAAGTGTCGACCCGAAACTTATAGGACCAAATTGAGTTGGAAATGGTTGATAAGGACCTTGACCCGATACTTAGTAAAGTATGAACCAAAGGTATCAAAGGTGAACGCCACACTCGGGTTTAGGGAGTGATAAGTTCGAAAGAAAGACTCGGAAAGACGCCACTAGAAGCTAGATAAGTCTTACAGGTCCCGAACAAAATTTGAGAGAAAATGCCTCACAAATTTGGCAGCAATTCGTTACTTAAAAATGTCCAAAAGTCCTTTACAAAATGAAATTTTAGCTATTTATAATCAGCAACTAAGTTAGCCGGATAGTCACATACATTTTCTTAAAAGCTAAGCTAATGAATTCTTCAATGGCTTGGCTAGGTTCGGCTGAACTTGGAAAGCTTCTAGAATTCACATTGAACCTTGGACAACTTGAATGGTGCATGGATGAGCTAGATTCGGTCAATGTGCATAAATAAGCTCATTTAATTTGTAGCTTTTGCTGAAAAGTGACCAGCCATTAAGAGGGGTTTGAATGGCCAAATGAAGTGTGAACACTCGGTTTCAAAGAGTCTTTGTGTGTGAACATTCCAAAACCGAAAAGCCAAGAGTGTGAACTTCATGTGTGAACGGCATTATGCTGGTTCTTGAATCATTTAAAATCAGCTGAACATTCCTCATGCATGTAACGCCACATTCATTGAACCTATGATGCATGCACCTAGCTTAAATGCTTCCACCCACATTCGGCCAACCTACACAACATGAACAAATGAATTTAGTTGATCATTATTCAGCTGAATCATATTAAAAACGAAATTTAGACAACATTAATCCAAATAATTAAAACAAAACTCAATTAATTAAACTAAGTCTAATTAATTCAGTTTGGACAAGACACATTAAAACATGTATTAAGACTTATTTATGAGCTGTAGGAATTTAATTTGACTTAATAACATATAAGAAAACACAATTAATCATGCATAATTAAGTTTGACCAGATTTAAGACCAATTTAATAACGAAAATTAATTAAGCTTGTAAATAACTAATTTAACTAAGTCAATTAATTATTTCAGCTACTATATGATTGACTAAGTTATTTTGAGCTAATTTGAGCTGGTTCGAATTTAATGAGCTGAAGTGGAGCTTAATTCAGCTCGTAACAAAGTGCAAGGAAGGCTCATCGAGTTTGTCCAAGCTTCATCAATGCGTCCAACCAAAGTCTCGCCCCAAACTTATCTACTAAGGCCGAAACAGCCTCCTTGAATTGTTTAGCTCGTGATCGGGTGATTGGACCTTGAGGCAGCTCCAAAGGCTCCTTGCTCGAGCTAGGTTGGACTTGAGGCGTGGCTGTATCACATTCGGACTTACCAACGCTTCTAGTACTTTCATGCGTCTCATGAATTATGTTTTACGTTTGTTCATTGGGAATTCTGTGTTGTGTATTTTGATGATATTTTAGTCTATAGCAAAAGTTTGGAAGATCATATTCAACACCTACGTGCGGTGCTTGAAGTGTTGTGAAAAGAGGTACTTTATGCCAACTTAAAGAAATGTTCTTTTGCACTAATGAAGTTGTCTTCTTAGGTTTTGTGGTAAGTGCTCGTGGTTTAGAAGTTGATCAAGAAAAGGTTAAGGCGATCAACGAATGGCCGTGTCCAACTAACATCAGCCAAGTGAGGAGTTTTCATGGGTTGGCAAGCTTCTACCGAAGGTTTGTACCTAATTTTAGTTCTGTAGCTGCCCCTTGACAGGTAGGTATAATTAAGAAAAATTCTCCTTTTGTATGGACTAATGAGCAAGAGAATTCTTTTAATAAGCTTAAAGAATGTCTAACTAATGCACCATTGTTGTCTTTACCTGATTTTAATAAGACATTCAAGATAGAGTGTGATGCTTCAGGTATCGGCATTGGCGCTGCTTTGATGCAAGATGGACGACCCGTTGCGTACTTTAGTGAAAAGCTCAATGGAGCTACGTTGAACTACCCAACGTATGACAAGGAGTTGTTTATGTTGATTGGAGCCCTAGAGACATGGCAACACTATTTATGGCCGAAGGAATTCGTAATTCATTCAGACCATGAGGCTCTAAAGCATTTGAAAGGACAAACCAAGCTCAATAAACGTCATGCCAAGTGGGTGGAGTATTTGGAGTCTTTCCCGTACTTGATCAAGTATAAAAAGGGTAAGGAAAATGTTGTAGTCGACGCCCTATCACGAAGGTACGCACTTGTTAATTTAATGGATTCTAAATTGCTTGGTTTTGACTTTATCAAAGATCTTTATAAATCCGATGCTGACTTTGGTGAAATTTATGAGTCTTGTTCGCATGGTGCTTGTGAAAAGTACTTTTAGCATGAGGGTTATTTATTTCGTGAGGGCAAGCTTTGTGTGCCTCAAAGTTCTGTGCGAAATGTGCTTGTTGAAGAAGCCCATAGTGGTGGACTTATGGGTCACTTTGGGATTGCCAAAACTCTAGCAATTTTGCACGAACATTTCTATTGGCCCAAAATGAAATGCGACGTATTAAGGAAATGTGATCGTTGCATCACTTGTAAGAAGGCAAAGTCACGAATCAAACCTCATGGTTTATACACCTCGTTGCCTATTCCCGATGCTCCGTGGGTAGATATTTCAATGGATTTCATTCTAGGCCTTCCAAGAACCAAAAGAGGAAGAGATTCAATATTTGTTGTCGTAGATCGTTTCTCGAAAATGGCTCATTTCATACCTTGTAATAAAACTGATGATGCTACTAATGTTGCTAATTTGTTTTTCAAGGAAGTTGTCAGGTTGCATGGAATTCCTTGTACTATTGTTTCTGACCGTGACACAAAGTTTCTAAGTCATTTTTGGAGGACGTTGTGGGGAAAATTGGGCACCAAACTTCTATTTACGACAACATGCCACCCTCAAACGAATGGCCAAACTGAAGTAGTAAACTGTGTGTTATCAACTTTGCTTCGAGCTATTTTGCAAAAGAATTTGAAGATGTGGGAAGATTGCTTACCTCATGTTGAGTTCACATACAATCGAACCGTTCATTCCGCTACAAAATTTTATCCTTTTGAGGTAGTATATGGCTGATACGACCTCGGTTTAGTAGTTGAACCCGAGTCATTTAGTTCCCGTTCGTAAACGAAGAAGTAGAATAGACGAGAAGAAGATAGAATATAATTGAGTTTCAAGAAGTAAAGTAAGTCCGTGCAAAGTTGGATATGGATTTGGTTTAAGTCGAAATGGTATGACTAGAATGGTCGAGTTCGGATTAAGATTAATTAGAAAATGGTATTTGGCTTTGGTACGATTTGGTATTTGGGAATTGGTACTAAATGGTAAAGGATTTGGTACGAAATGGTAATGGTTCAAAAGGTCAAGAGTGAACCAACACTGAAGAAAAGTGTCGACCCGAAACTTATAGGACCAAATTAAGTTGGAAATGGTTGATAAGGACCTTGACCCGATACTTAGTAAAGTATGAACCAAAGGTATCAAAAGTGAACGCCACACTCGGGTTTTAGGAGTGATAAGTTCGGAAAAGACTCGGAAAGACGCCACTAAAAGCTTAGATAAGTCTTACGGGTCTCGAACGAAATTTGAGAGAAAATGCCTCACAAATTTGGCAGCAATTCGCTAATTAAAAATGTCAAAAAGTCCTTTACAAAGTAAAATTTCAGCTATTTATAAGCAACACCTAAGCTAGCCGAATGGTCACTTACATTCCTTAAAAATTAAGCAAATGAATCACTTAAATGAACTAGCTAAATTCGGCTGAACATGGAGCTCCATTAGACACCTTCTAGATGAAGCATTGGACTTGGAAAATTTTGGATGATGCATGGATAGCTAGGTTCGGCCAATGGGCATAAATTAGCTCATTTATGTTGCAACTTTTGGCTGAAAAGTGACCAGCAATTAAGAGGGTAATGAGCAGCCAATTTAAGTGTGAAAGCTCAACATTGAAGAGTCATGGAGTGTGAACACATGGAACCGAAAAGCCAAGATGCATCCAGCAAATGTGAAAGGATTAATTGACAGCTTTGGAGTTGGAAACATTAGCTCTCTTGACTGAATAGTCACCTAGGAATGCCAAATTCAACTCACCAATTTGATGCATGTATCTCCAGGTTCATTGAATCTATTGTGCATGCACCAAGCTAAATGAATCTCCACATTCGGCTCACCTTGCTAAATGAACCCCCACATTCGGCCAACCTACAAAAATAGGAAGAACTAAGATTAATGTGGTATTTAGCTGAACTAAATTAAGAATAAAAACAAGACACATTAATTCGGTCAACAATGACACTAAAATCAGCTCATTAAATTCGGCAGCTTTAAAGCAATTTTAAATCATGTAATAAAACTTGACATATTAAAAACATGCAACAAACATATTAATAAGCTGTAATAAACTAATTGAATCGACTTAAATAAATATTCAGCTATTGAATTAATGTCTAGTTGATATTGAGCTGAATTGAAAATGTTTGAGCTGAAGTTGAGCTAAGTCGAGCTTATTGAGCTGAAATGGAAGTTAATTCAGCTCGTATTAAAGTGCAAGGAAGGCTCATCGAGTTTGTCCAAGCTTCGTCAATGCGTCCAACCAAAGTCTCGCCCTCTTCAAAGCGATTTGCCCTCAAATCGAAATCTGCATCAAAAGGGGATAAGTCAGAGACATTAAAACTTGCACTTATGTTATACTCACCTAGTAGATCAAGTCGATAAGAATTCTGGTTGATTCGTTCCAAGACTTGAAAAGGGCCATCACCACGCGGTAGTAGCTTTGACCTTCGTTGGGCGGGAAAATGTTCCTTTCTCATGTGAACCCAAACCCAATCACCAGGTTCGAAGATAATTCTTTTATGACCCTTGTTCGCTTTCCTAGCATAACTTTCGGTTCTTGCTTCAATGTTGGCTCGAACTTTCCGATGTAACTCCTTTACATACTCGGCCTTCTTTTTAGCATCTGCATGAATAAGTTGATCGTTAGGTAAAGATACTAAATCTAAAGGAGTTAACGGATTAAATCCATAAACAATTTCAAAAGGAGAATGTTTGGTTGCCGAGTGAACGGATCGATTATACGCAAATTCTACATGTGGCAAACACTCCTCCCACGACTTAAGATTTTTCCGTATGATGGCTCGTAACAAAGTTGATAGCACCCGGTTGACCACTTCCGTTTGTCCATCTGTTTGGGGGTGGCAAGTGGTTGAAAACAACAACTTAGTGCCAAGCTTTCCCCAAAGCGATCTCCAAAAATGGCTCAAAAACTTTGCATCTCGATCAGAAACAATCGTCCTCGGGATGCCATGTAAACGAACAATTTCCTTAAAGAAAAGATTAGCAATGTGAATGGCATCATCAGTTTTTGAACAAGGAGTAAAATGAGACATTTTGGAAAAGCGATCAACAACAACAAAAATAGAGTCCTTCCCCGTTTTAGTCCTAGGCAATCCAAGGACAAAATCCATGGAAATGTCCTCCCAAGGTGCGTCGGGTATAGGGAGCGGCGTATACAACCCGTGCGGCTTAATCTTGGATTTGGCCTTCTTGCACGTCACACATCGCGCACACACTCGTTCAACGTCCCTTTTCATTTTCGGCCAATAAAAATGCTCTTGGAGGGTTGCTAAGGTTTTCCCAACGCCAAAATGGCCCATAAGGCCTCCACCATGCGCCTCATGTACTAATAGGTCTCGTATGGAACTCCGCGGCACACATAATTTTCCTTTTCTAAAAAGGAATCCGTCGCTCCTATAAAACTTATCAATAGCAACACTTTCACAAGCAACAAATATTTCTCCAAAATCATCATCAGCAGGATATAAGTCTTTTAACAATGCAAAACCAAGCAGTTTAGAGTCCAAGTACGACAAAAGGGTATACCTTCTTGAAAGAGCATCAGCTACGATATTTTCCTTACCCTTTTTATACTTAATGACATAGGGAAATGACTCCAAATACTCTACCCACTTGGCATGGCGTTTGTTTAATTTGTGTTGTCCTTTAATGTGCTTTAACGCTTCATGATCCGAATGGATCACGAACTCCTTCAGCCACAAATAGTGTTGCCAAGTCTCGAGAGCGCGGATAAGTGCATACATCTCCTTGTCATAAACGGGGTAGTTTAGCACGGCACCATTCAACTTTTCACTAAAGTAAGCGATCGGCCTCCCGTCTTGAGTTAACACGGCACCTATTCCAACACCTAAGGCATCACACTCAATTTCAAATGTTTTAGAAAAATCAGGCAGTGCTAACAACGGAGCTTTAGTAAGACAATCTTTAATAATATTAAAAGAATTTTCTTGCTCTTCGGCCCAATGAAAAGTCGAATTCTTCTTGATAGTGCTTGTCAACGGTGCAGCCAACGTGCTAAAGTTGGGTACAAATCGCCTATAGAAACTTGCTAGGCCATGGAAGCTTCGCACTTGACTTATGCTCGTCGGTTTCGGCCATTCTTGAATCGCCTTAATCTTTTCGCTATCTACTTCGAGGCCCTCCGAGCTAACCACGAAACCTAAAAAAATAACTTTGTCAGAACAAAATGTACACTTTTTAAGATTAGCATACAAAGTCTCTTTTCTAAGAACTTCCAAAACAGCTCGCAAATGAATTACATCGCAAATGATCCGGCTCAGTTGATTGAGTCGATTCACTTAAGTTGCCCGATCGTCGACGAGAAGTTCGTTCGAAATTGTTTTAAGATGAAGATTGTTTTCAGTTTAAGCGGAGGACTTTTAAAAGGGTTCAAAAGATAGGCTAAATTCGGATATTTTGTAGGTTCAGTTTAATAAGAAAAGAAATAAAGTTTATATTTAATAAATAGGATGGAGATGAAAAAAATGAACTTAAGTATTAAGAACGATTCAATACTATGTAAAGTATTGCCCCGGGACTTATATTGCTTTGGTGTGGCGTTCAACCTTCTACAATTCCGCAATCCCACCTTGAACCGAATAGAAATCGGGGTGACACTTTTAGTGTTGAATCGTTTCTGGTGTTTAAGCTCATTTATCCATTCCACCGACTATCCTAGATTTTACCCAACTATAATATCTTTTTACAAAATCGAGCCTTCATTTATCCACTTCCATTTTTCTTATTTTTATACTTAAATCGAGCCTACTACCCTTATAAATTTACCATCACCTTAGCCAACCTTTAAAACCATTTGAAAGCTTCCGCATCTTTAGCCTTATTTCATCCTATTTCCGATAACTCAACTATTCCTCGTCGACGATCGGGCAATCAAGTGAATCAACTCAATCAACCGAGCCGGATCACATCAATGGCTTTAACCCCATTACCCCTCTTGATTTGATTCCTATGCCTGCTAATGAGTTAGTGCATGTAGATGGTAAAAGAAAGGCCGATTTTGTCAAACAATTGCACAAAAAGGTCAAAGATAATATCGAGAGGAGGACTGAACAATATGTTTGAATCGCTAATAAGGGATGCAAACGAGTTGTATTCGAACCCGGTGACTGGGTTTGGATCCATATGCGCAAGGAATGATTTCCCGAGCAAAGGAAATCCAAATTACAATCAAGGGGTGATGGCCCATTTCAAGTCTTGGAGCGGATTAATGATAACGTTTACAAAATCGACTTACCGGGTGAGTATGGAGTGAGTGCAAGTTTTAACGTTGCTGATCTCTCTCATTTTGATGTAGGTGACGATTTGAGGACGAATCGCTTTGAAGAGAGGGAGGATGATATGAGCTCGCCCATGAAGATAGGTGCCGAATCCATGGAGTTGCCTTTGGGGCCAATTACTCGAGCACGTGCCAAGAAGTTCCAAGATGCCGCAGCAAGTTATATTGCTCGATTGTGGAGTGATGGGCTGATTGCACATAAAACGCCCAGCTCAACTAGCTTGAGTCACACCTTCCTACAAGCTGATTTTAGCTCGTGTCAGCTCAATTCAGATCAATTTGTCACTTAACTAGTTCAAGGAGCTGATTATATTCATTTTGAATAAATTAAATTAGTTTTGTTAGTTTAGAATCAGCTCAAGTTATTTAATTAAATAAATATGTTTTAATCTGGACATTTTAATTCAGTTTATTAAATGTGTTTTATTTTAGTACATGCCATTAATATGTCCATATTAAGTCATAAATTAAATATGTTTAGTTTAATTACAAAGTTTTAATGTGTTCAGCTGCTGATTTTATGAGCTTTAAATATGTCTTAATTGAATGTATTTGATATTTTTTTCAGATGAATCAGCTAGCTTAAAGGCAAAGGAAGACAATTAAAGAAGGAGCATGTATTTGGGCATATGCATGGACGATATTTAAGGTGGAGCTTCCTTGTGCTTTCAGCTGACTTTTCGTGCAGCTCAATGGACTTCTAGCTGCTGATTTGAGCTTCTCCAAGAGTCAATTTCGTGGAGAGCAATGGCCAAAAAGTGCCTCATAAATTTCAGCAGCTAACTAATTTGGTGGCTGCTCATATTCGGCCAAAAGAGCATGATTGTTCATGCTGTCCATATCTCTTCTCCAAAGCAGCAATTAAACTCTTTTAAACACATTAGTTGAATGTGAATTTTCACCATTAAAGGGGTCAGCCGAATCATCTTTTCTAGGAGGTTAATGAACAATTTTATAGCTTTGCTAAATTGTGAGGTTGTTTACAAATCTCGTTATTCTCCAAAGACTTGTGGGACTTATCAAACATCTTTGTGGCGTCAAACTTGTCTTTGTTTCTACCCGAACTTATCACTTTAATCCCAAAAGTGTGGCGTTCGATTCATACTGAGGTTCCTATCATCTTTTGATAGCGGGTCAAAGTTTCCATCCATTTCACAAACCTTCCATCAATACCTTACCACCCTAAGCATTCTCATAAGTTACAGGTTAACACACTACTATTATGTTAGTTCAGCTTTTGAATCCTTAGCCAAATTGCATCAATTGACTTTTGATTCATTTCCTCAACCAACAAAACTCTTTTGAGCCTAAATAATCCCTTTTTTCTTCTAACCTATTTTGAAAAGCCTTAAACTTACTCTTAATTCACGATCGGGCATTTCATATGACTTCTTCATCAAACGAGGCAAGCGCGTATCACCAAGAAAACAAACGCCCTTAAGAATATCAATTATTGGATGCAAAGAAAATGGATTTGTGATTAATCTAATTCCCAATCTGCCGAATCTGAGAAGAACAAACACGAACAGTAAGTTAGTCTTGAAATTCAGCCAATCGATGGAAACAAGATAGGATTTGTGACACGCCCCGGCCTCGTTGATTAAATCGAGTCATTGATGTGCCCAATTGTGAATTGGAGTAATATCAAGGTTTGTTGAAGATAGGTTAATAAAGAAGAGATAAAGGCTCAAATTTAGTTCAAAAGAGGTTATGGAATGAGTTGAGGTTGATAGGTGAGCGAAAACTAAGTATCCAAGTTGAACCAACACAATATAAGTGTGTTAACCCGGGACTTATAGGAATACTTAGGTAGGTTAAAGGTTGTATGAATGGAAAACGAATAAAATGGAATTTCGACCCGCTATCAAAAATGATAGGAACCTCGGTATAATTTGAACACTACACTTTGGGTGCAAAGTGATAAGTTCGGAAAAGAAAGACAGGTTGACGCCACAAGGGTTACTTGATAAGTCAAACGAGTCTTTGGAGAACAATGAGAGTTGAAAACAAACTCACAAAGTAATCAGATTTCATATAAGGTTCAAAAGTATATTGTCTAACCCGAAAATGATTACAAAACAACTATTTATAGCTAATATTGAATGTCAAACTGAAAGGTCACAAAAGGTAGATAAATGGACAGTTTTAATTCAGCTTAATTAAGTTGAAATTACTTGGAAGCTTCCTTAAACGTCCCTTGTAGTTTCCTAGGTCACTTGGCTTAGAAATCTGAAAAGAAATAACTTCTAGAATGAGAGGATTCGGCTGGACATTGATGGAGAACTTTATGGACTAGTCCCGATTCGGCCTTGGTACTTTAAAATGGCTTTAAATGCTTCTTTGGGTAGTGAAAAGTTCGGCCTTGAAAAGAGTAAACGCCAAGCATGATGTTGGCCGAATGGCTACTTGGAAAAACCAACCAGTAGCCCTTTGTTGTTCACGAAAATAGCACCTGCTTCAGCAGCTCATTAATGGACGTCCCTTGCATGCTGGACAGCTCCTTTAATACATGTTTTTGCTCTTTAATTTCATCCCCATTTCTGATACGGGGTTGCGCACAGACCAAGATCGAGTTGCCAAGTCACGAGAAACTCCTACGAAAACCCTAAACAATTAGATCTGAAACAAAACAGAAAATTAAAAGATTAGATTTTTGAATTTTCAGATCTGAAATAAAATCCCCAAATCAGCAAAGAATCAAATTGAGAATAGAAATAAGTGTTAGGGTTCTTGAAACCCTCAAGGAGATTGTGATTCTGCCCAATTGAACACCAAGATAGTTTTTCCCAAATTTCGACAATCTAATTTCACCCAAAAAGAGTATGGAAAAACCCTAGAAATTGGGGATTTTTGGGCTGACTCCTTAAGATAGAAAAAGGCTGAAAACACAATAAGAACAGAAAATAGATTAGATAATGATTCAGCACAAGTAGAAACAAAGAAAGAATTGACAGTAAGAAATTAAAAGATAAGTCCTAAGAAGCCTTGAAATCTCGAAAGATCTCACAACTCCCTTCAAACGGCTCTAATCTCCCCTCCAAAGAATATCAATGGCAAGAAGAAGGTTGAAGATGGCTCCCACAATCACAAGATTGTTAAAACAACTTCTAAAGAAAACTCAAGAGAGAAATCTTGGAGAAAACTCAAAGAAAATTCTGCTCTCAACAAATCTGAAATTTTAATAATAATGATAAGTGTTTAACAAGGTGGACAGCCATGCCTTTAAATAGGCCTTATAACTAGTCCTAATCTAATTAGAAAACTAAAATAAAAAAAACTCCTAATTATTTTAATATGGAAATTTGGTCAAAGGTCATTTTATCTGGGACTCTTGGACTGAATATTGACATAAAAATTTAAACTAAGTAAATAAATAAATAAATAAAAATAAAAATAAAACTTTACAACTTGGGCCACTTTGACAATTTGGCCTGATTTTCAACTAAGTATGGATGGATTTCTTGATTGGGCTGGGAATTTGCTTATTGGGCCTCGCCTTCAAGAATTTGGGCTTTTGTGACTCGTATCATTCCCCCTTCCTCAAAAAGATTCGTCCTCGAATCTGAAAAATCAAATGAACTCGACTTTCCTCTATCGAACGGGACTAATGGCAATTGAGTCCACTGAGAAGAATAGCCATGAGATAGTAAATAGCAACGGAAATAAGCTTGTAGTCCAATCATAAGCATAATAGAACAGGTATAACGCATGTGAATGGACAGATTCAGATTACCATGCAAACAATCTAATTTACTCACCACTGCCTCGTCAAATATTTGAAACAAAGATGGACATGTTTTAAGGCATTCAGTCGTCTCACATTGTTCCCACAAACCATGAATAAATTGCGAGTAATAAATCAAATGGTAAACATAATCGTCACAAGTAGGTATTTGAAAAGATTCACATGGTTCACAGAGTTGCATAATCATACCATGCATTAATCGACGGTCTATAGATTCACTCACACATGCATTATCAAAAACAAGAATCTTTTTATCAACCATCAAAACAGATAGATCATCAATAAATAAAATAGGACAGTCAAGCACGTTTCGATCTAAGTGATGTGATCCGGCTCAGTTGATTGAGTCGATTCACTTGATTGCCCGATCGTCGACAAGAAGTTTGTTCGATTTTGTAGATAAATGGAGTTAGATGATTTTTTATAGCGAAAGTTGAGAAAATGGGTTCAAAAGATGGTTTCGATAGATGTTTGATAGGCTTGGTGAAATAAAGAAATATTGTTTATAATTTAATAGTTAAAATGGAATGGAAAATAGAACTCAAGCGAAGAACGATTCAATACTATATGAAGTATTGCCCCGGGACTTATATTGCTTAAGGTGGGTTTAATGGATTGTCGAAGATGGACCTTGACCCGTTACCTATAGAAAGGTAGGAACCAAAGGTATAAAAAGGTGGATGAACGCCACACCAGGATGGTGATAAGTTCAAGAAGTCGGGTTGACGCCACTAGCGAGCTAGATAAGTCAGAACGAGACTCGTACAAAATAGGATAGGAGGAAACCTCACAATCAAGTTTTCAATAATCAAATTCTGTAACCTTTTACAATAAACAAGTAAGCTATTTATAAGCCTAAAATGCCTATTGATATTCGGCATCTATGTTGTTCACACTAACTTAAATTCTGTTCACACAGGTATTTAACATGTTCACACAAATAGCATTAAAATCCAGTTCATGCTTGAAGATGGTACATGAATTGGCCGAACCATCATGATGCTTCACTTGATGCATCATGCATCCTTAGCGTTGAAGAATCTCCATAATTCCATGAATGTGCAGCTCTTTAATGATCCTACATCTCCCTTGGCTGAATGAGGCATTAATGTGCCTAAAATACTTGAATGGTCATCTTGAAAATGCATGAATCATGCATGAAACGTCCCATGTATTTTCCCCCATAAATATGATCCATGAATCTTCAAATACATGAACTTTCAGCAACTCCCTCTTGCATGAACGTCCCAAATGCATGTGCTCATTTAAATGCCATCCATTGAACCTTAATTGTGCATGCACAGTCCCATACATTGCACCAATCCGTTCATGAACCTGCAGCAAATTAAATCAACAAGTTAAATGCATTTCAAACACATTAAATTAGCAGCATATGAACTCAATAATTTGCACATTAAATTTGGCCATACATATTAACAATTTTAGACATATTTAAAACATCATAATTAATTAAGTATTTAATTTAGATATAATTAAAACACTTAATTAATTATTTGTCCAGATTTTAACAAATTAACTAACTTAAGATAAACAACTAATTTAACTAATGACAAATTAAATGGTTTATTTCAGCAAAATAAATGCAAGCTAAAGAAAGCTAAAAATAAGCTCATTGGGTTAAGATTAAGCTGAATTGAGCTTGAGTGAGTTGACTTGAGCTCGAGTGAGCTAGAAACGAGCTAAACGGAGCTTAACGAAATGAAATTGAACTAATTCAGCTCGCATGGATTTGCAAACAATGCTTAGGGAGCTGATCCAAAAGTGTGCCCAGGGCATGGTCGTATCATCCCCTCCCTCTTTAAAGCGATTTGTCCCCAAATCGGGCCATTTACTCGCGATAAATCGTTGAAGATTCTGAAAGCCACAATTAACTCGGATCAAAAGACCAAATGATGTGATCCGGCCCGATTGATTGAGTCGGGTTCACTTAAGATGCCCGATCGTCGACGAGAAGCTCGTTCAAATTTGTAGATAGATGGAGTTTAAATGTTTTATAAGCGGAAGGTAGGCAAAATGGGTTCAAAGGATGGGTTTTGGTTTGATGAAAGATAGGTTCAGTTTAACAAAGAATTAAGTTACAAAGATGATAAATAGATGGAAATGGATAAAGAACTCAAACTTTAAGAATGATTCAATACTAAAAAGTATTGCCCCGAGTCTTATATTGCTTAAGGTGAATTTTGATGAAGGATAGAAGCGGACCGTGACCCGTTACCTATATGGAGGTAAGAACCAAAGGTATAGGAAGATGGTTGAACGCCACACCGATTCGGTGATAAGTTCAATGGAGTTCGGATTGACACCACTAGCAAGCTAGATAAGTCGCTTCGAGACTCGAACGAAAGAAGAGAGGAGGTAACCTCACAAGAACAAAAGTTCTATTAAGTTTAATTGATCAAATTCTGTAACCTTTTACAATAAACAAAATAAACTATTTATAGGCTCTCTAATGCCTATTAAAATTCAGCTACTAATGTGTTCACACAACAATTAAAAATGTTCACACTTCAAGCATTAAATCTCTGTTCATGGATAGTGTAAGTTCATGCATGGTTGAATAATCATGTTTCTTCCCAAAACCCGTTCATGCATGCTTAACCAATAATAAAGCTTCCTTGTTCCATGAATGTGCATCTTCAATTCATATCCAACCCCTCTTGGACGAATGCTAGGTGCATGGGTAATGCATCTCTCTTAATTAAAGCTTTAATGATGAGCTGGTTCATGAATGGAAGCATGTACCTTGTAAATTCGTTCTCCCCTTTGTACATGCACATTATACATTCAATGTGATGAATTAAGGTAATATTCCCTCCCTTTGGACGTTCATGAATCCACCCATACATGTATAGGAGCTGATTGGTCAAATTGAGGTGTGAATGGCTTAGATGCTGCCTTGGGAATACGATCGGCCAAGCTTGTGCTTTAAGTTGCTGGACACCTTTTGGCCAAATAGGTGCCTTGGGGAGCCAAATGGATCAGCCACCATTCATTGAAAGAGGACTTACATGCACCGTCCCATACATTGAACCTATCATGCATGAACCTTGTTTAATTACTCTCCAAATTCAACTCACCTACAAAAACACATGAACCAAAATTAAATCACATAAAATTCAGCTGAACAAACATTAATATAATTTAGACACACTAATTAAACATAAATTAAATTAGACAAATTTAATAAAGTCTTAACAAGACATATTAAATTCGGCCAAGACACATTTAAAACATGTAATAAGTCAAAACATAATTATAAGCTGTAGTAATTTAAGCTAAATTAATAAATTACTTAATTTATTCAGACATTAAAATAAATGAGTTGAAATAAACTTAAGCCAAGCTCAAACGAGCTAAAGTAAGCTAAATTGAGCTCAAACGAGCTAAATTAAGCTCATGTGAGCTAAATCGAGATGGGAAAAACTAAGATTGAGCTTGTTGAGCTGAGATTGAGCTTCATCTTGCACTTGGGGCCCTCGTGTTTTAGGCCAATCATGATAGCAACGAGTGGTGCCACAACATGATGCGATTGAGATCACATCATACCCTCCCTCTTGAAGATGATTTGTCCTCAAATCGGGCCACTTGCTCGCGAAAATTTTTTCGAGATCACAAGCCCTTTTGTTCATGATCCGAAAAGTATTGTTTTTAAAACTCCAGGAACCACAAATGGTTTGAAAAGAAAATGATTTAGTTCCATGCCCTCCCTCTTTAGGAGGAAACCATTCCAAAGTGTCACCTACATAGAAATGGAACGAATTAGTGACACTAAAATTTATAAACTCAAACGATCTTTTAGAATCTTATTCAAAATTAGAATGCATAATCCAATGCCGGGATCAAATGTAGAAGTGGATCTTACCTGTTCACAATGGTTTTCCATACTTGGTAATAAAGGATGCATCAGAATCAAATCAAATTTATAATCAAAATTTATCAAGGAGTCCTCCAAATGATCATGTAATCTAAGTTCCACTCGATCAATCTTACTTAAACATGTAGAATTTATATAGCAAGGCAGATTTGAGTCACCATCTTCAAATTCAAATGCACTAACCATTTTACATGCCATCGTCTTATCACATATTCGGATCAAAAGAAAATTAAACAAGCATGCCTTTAAACATTCATATGTCTTGATTCTGTTAAACAAAAATAAACAACATTCTCCACAATCAAAAATTTGATTTTGTCTTAACAAGCCAACAAGATTCACACGTCTCGTTTTCAAACTTAAAGACAAAGTATCATACAAACAAAGATTGTTTACACATTCATTCAAACAAAATTTACGATGCTTGCTTTCTTTCATGGATGATTCATAATAGCAAACTCCAGGATTAAAGACATGATTTTGACTACTCGATCCAAATGGCAAAAAGAGTCCTTTTATCTCCAACAATTTACACAAATTAAACGACGAGGGTGTTAGCATACTCAAATTCAAACAAGCAAACCCTTTAAATTTCATTCGAAAAGATTTACAAAAACATGGAAATTTCACACCAAAAATTAGATAATCCACATGATCAACACAACCAAGCAGATGATATGTCAACTTTTGATCACACAATTCCAGATTTTGTTGGTGCTGATTTATTCGCTCTTCATCAAAAATCTTGCCAATGGCGTATTCATCAATACATTTCCATTCCTTTTCAACATGATCAGTGAGAATGAACATTTTATATGGACTTTCATCTTGCGGATCCAAAACATGTATTCCATTGCAGGTTAAAGACAAACAACTAATATCATCAAGAAAATAATATTTTTCAAAAGCAAGAATCTTTTTATCATCAGACAAAACAAATGGGTCATCATCAATCAAAGAATGACAAGTAGCCACGTCAAAGTTTAGATTCTTTCTAAAGACCAAATCATCAACAAAGGACCCATCAACAATCGAAAAAGGCAGAGGTGCTTTAAAAATTTCAAGACTCATACCTTGCTTATCTTTTGGCATAGGCGAACTAGGATCGTTGAGAACACTACCTTTTTCAGCCAAAGTGAACCTTCTATCCATGGAAAGGTATTGAAGTCGAAACTTGTCAATCGGTTCCTTGGAAACCTGGAAAGAAGAAAATTTACACGGCAAACTTGCAAATGGGTTAGTTAGAACATTCCTCACTTTTGCTCGATTGCTTTCTCCCTTTTCACTCTTCTCTTTTTCAAACTCTTTTCTAATCTCAACTTCTTTTTTTCTCTTTTCATTTCCTCTCTCATTTTCAATTTTATTTTTGACCTCACTCCCTTTTTGGATTTCTTTTTCTTTTTCAATCTTTTCTTCTTTTCTTTCGATTTCTCTTTCTCGCTTGCACTCTTGTTCAATCTCAATTTCTTTTTCGAATTCTTTCTCTTCATTTTCTTTTTCTCTCACTTTTTTGATTTCTTGTTCCTTTTCTTTCATTTCTTTTTTTCGTCTCTCGATTTCATTCCATATATGCTCATTTTCTCTCATCAACATTTCTTGTCTTTCTTTTCTTCTTATTTCTTTTTCTTTTTGCCTCGCTCCTTCATTATAGGATGGAGATGTTACAAATGAATCAGCACTAAATGACTCTTGTTGGGTATAATTGGATCGACTTTCATACAAAAAATGATCACCTCTTCGAGATTGATTCTTGGCAGATGAATACCTTGGTGCATACGAATGACTACTTGTGATTTCTCGTTCATCACCTTGAAAAGCTTCAAACTCAAAACTTGCTTTGCTTCGTCTTGAGTTCCTCATTGAATAGGAATCATGGTATGAATCTCTTCTCGAATAATCATTGGATGTGTGCTTTCGTGATGATCTTGTCTTCGTCTCTTGACCCGGTGAGTTTGGCTTCCATCGGGCTCTTTCCTCCACTCGATCCAATCGATCATGCAACTTATCAAATTTTGATTTCACCATTCTACGCATCTCTTGCATCAAATATTGGAATTCTGATTCGGAAAATGTTTCTCGAGACATGATTAAGTAATGGAAAAGAAAATGTTAAAAAAATAAAGAAAATAAATACCTTACCACAAACCTCACAAATTCGCTCAAAAAGAAAAATTCACTCACTCTCGAGTTTGAACTCTCTTTTAGGCTTTTGCTCACTCTAATGTACTCACGCTCTCTTGCCTTTTACCACTCAACCTCGTCTCACAAATTCGTAATTCGTCTCGATAGACTTAATTTGTTGCTTGAGGGTCGGTTTCAAAATGGGTTACAAGGGATAACGTCGGGTGTAGGGTAGGCTAAATAAAGAAAAAAATTGGTTTAAAGTGTGGCGTTGGGATGGGTAAATAATGGTAGGAAGGGAAACTTGATGATCGGAGTAATAAGAGATGAAAATAAAACTCGTAAGACTTTTCACTTTTTTTTGTTCTTTTTTTACTTTTTTTTCTTTTTTGCTCACTTCTTTTTTTTTGAATTTCGATTTTTTGTGATACTCCAATACAATAGTAAGGTAAATACAATAAAGAAAAGAGAAAATAAAATAAAATTACAACTCGAGATTTTTATTATTTTTTTTGAAACTTTTTTTTACAAACCTATCTTTTGAGATAGCTACGAACGTCGGTGCTCCTCATTTTGCAAGCTCTGATACCAAATGATGTGATCCGGCTCAGTTGATTGAGTCGATTCACTTGATTGCCCGATCGTCGACGAGAAGTTTGTTCGATTTTGTAGATAAATGGAGTTAGATGATTTTTTATAGCGAAAGTTGAGAAAATGGGTTCAAAAGATGGTTTGGGTAGATGTTTGATAGGCTCGGTGAAATAAAGAAATATTGTTTATAATTTAATAGTTAAAATGGAATGGAAAAATAGAACTCAAGCGAAGAACGATTCAATACTATATGAAGTATTGCCCCGGGACTTATATTGCTTAAGGTGGGTTTAATGGATTGTCGAAGATGGACCTTGACCCGTTACCTATAGAAAGGTAGGAACCAAAGGTATAAAAAGGTGGATGAACGCCACACCAGGATGGTGATAAGTTCAAGAAGTCGGGTTGACGCCACTAGCGAGCTAGATAAGTCAGAACGAGACTCGTACAAAATAGGATAGGAGGAAACCTCACAATCAAGTTTTCAATAATCAAATTCTGTAACCTTTTACAATAAACAAGTAAGCTATTTATAAGCCTAAAATGCCTATTGATATTCGGCATCTATGTTGTTCACACTAACTTAAATTCTGTTCACACAGGTATTTAACATGTTCACACAAATAGCATTAAAATCCAGTTCATGCTTGAAGATGGTACATGAATTGGCCGAACCATCATGATGCTTCACTTGATGCATCATGCATCCTTAGCGTTGAAGAATCTCCATAATTCCATGAATGTGCAGCTCTTTAATGATCCTACATCTCCCTTGGCTGAATGAGGCATTAATGTGCCTAAAATACTTGAATGGTCATCTTGAAAATGCATGAATCATGCATGAAACGTCCCATGTATTTTCCCCCATAAATATGATCCATGAATCTTCAAATACATGAACTTTCAGCAACTCCCTCTTGCATGAACGTCCCAAATGCATGTGCTCATTTAAATGCCATCCATTGAACCTTAATTGTGCATGCACAGTCCCATACATTGCACCAATCCGTTCATGAACCTGCAGCAAATTAAATCAGCAAGTTAAATGCATTTCAAACACATTAAATTAGCAGCATATGAACTCAATAATTTGCACATTAAATTTGGCCATACATATTAACAATTTTAGACATATTTAAAACATCATAATTAATTAAGTATTTAATTTAGATATAATTAAAACACTTAATTAATTATTTTTCCAGATTTTAACAAATTAACTAACTTAAGATAAACAACTAATTTAACTAATGACAAATTAAATGGTTTATTTCAGCAAAATAAATGCAAGCTAAAGAAAGCTAAAAATAAGCTCATTGGGTTAAGATTAAGCTGAATTGAGCTTGAGTGAGTTGACTTGAGCTCGAGTGAGCTAGAAACGAGCTAAACGGAGCTTAACGAAATGAAATTGAACTAATTCAGCTCGCATGGATTTGCAAACAATGCTTAGGGAGCTGATCCAAAAGTGTGCCCAGGGCATGGTCGTATCACTAAGTGTTCATCAACACGATCTTTATCACTATCCGAGGAGTACAAAAGTGTTTCAAAGGTTTCAAGCATCTTACCTCGATAAGCAGAAGAATAAGGGTCGATTTTACCTTTTTCATTTAAAACAAACCTTCGCTCATCGGGGGCATAGTGTAGTCGAATCTTCGTTGTTGAGTTAACGTTTGTCAAATGGAACTCAAACTTCATGTACAACCACATAAACTGTTTAAGGCACGAATATAAATTGAAAACAAATTTGGAAAATTTCGTTACCTTATTCTCCAAAACAGATTTGGACAAATTCAAGGATTTTACACAAGGTAAATCAAGAGAATAACAAATCACGCTTCTTTTCGTAATGACTTTATCAACCACAATCGAAGAGTAACAATTAATCGGATCAAAATGAGGGGATCTTTTAAGAACTAAGTCACCAAAAGTTTTATCAATAATTTTCAAATCTGCACTGGACTCGGTTTCTAAAATTTCCTTACCTCGCTTACCTTCGGGATCATGTAGTGTGATTTCATCTTTGCTTAAGTTGATCGTATGAAAGCGTCTTTCATTTGAGAGGTATTGAAGTTGAAAGTTATCTTTCGATCTTTCGGGAACCTGAAAAGTAGCAACACAAGAAAAATTCATATCTTGGTTAGTGGAAACATTCCTCACTACCCTTTCCACGTCTTTTTCTTTTGTTTCTTTTTCTAATTCATTTTCTCTTCTTTCTTCAATTTCTTTTTCACTCTCAATCTCTTTTTGCTCTTTTTCATTCTCTTTTTCTTTTTCCTCACTTGTTTTAACAGAATTTTTCAGTTTGATTTGGTCCTCATGGACTTGTTCCAGAGTGAGCGGCATTAAGGTGAGTTTCTTTCCTTGATGCTTGAAAGAATACCTATTGGTACGACCATCGTGAGTGACTTTTCGATCCAGTTGCCACAGTTCTCCTAGCAACAAATGGCAGGCTTGAATAGGCATTACGTCGCAAACAACTTCCTCTTGATACTTACCGATAGAAAAGGCGATGCGCACTTGTTGAGTGACCCTAAATTGGCCTTCGTTGCTAAGCCCTTGTAGTTGATAAGGTTGTGGATGCTTGGTAGTGGTTAAGCAAAGCTTTTCCACCATCGTCGTGCTGGCTATGTTCGAGCAACTTTCACCATCAATAATAACTCTACAAAGCTTTCCTTGTATGTGGCAGCAAGTATGAAAGAGATGTTCTCGTTGCTGCTCGCTCTTTGGTTTTGCCAAAGATGATTGTCCATGATCATGACAATCATCATCCATTCTAGGGACACGTTGAGGGTTGCACCTATGGGGCTGGTTATCCCTATCTTCCTTAATTGGATCTCGATATTGATGTTTTTGATTCACTCGTACCTCATTCAAAGTAGTATTCAATGCTTGAAGTGTAGCATTTATTTGTGTGATTGCAGCAGTATGTCTGTCTAACTGTTATTGGACTTTCATAAGTGCATCATTATTATCACCTTTAGACATCTTCAAAACCTGTAAAAAATAAACACTCAACACTCAAAAATAAAAGTTAGCAAACCTCACCATTAATCACTCAAAAAGAAAAATCAAATTCTCAATGAGGTCGAATTCAATCTTGTGAGTTCTTTATCAGAGTTTATATCAACCAATTAGAGAGTGTGAACCAAACTACCAAAGAATCCTAATTTGCACTAGGATGCCAAAAACTGACGAGACACCAAGTGATTCGTGTTGCACCGAGGAAGGATTGTGCACACGTTTAAATCCTACTAACACAAGAAACAAGAAGGTGTTAGATATTTTAAAAGGATAATAAAAAGCAAACAAATGAAAACCTAAAGCTAAGAATCAATAAAAATTGCTGAAAACAGAAAACCTGAAAAACTGTGGAGTAAATTGACAACTTCGTTCGAGGTGTTCCCGATCTCCAAAAATCACGAAATTAAATCTGGAGTGTCCTTATATATTGACTTTTTGATCTGGAAATTTTGGGCACCAAATTCAACCTGCTGCACCTTTTATTAAATTTTTATTGAATTTCGTCATTTTTTGATTTTTTGACTTTTTTGACTGATTTTTTTGCGGGAATAATTTTTTTATATTCAATTTTAGTGCCAAAAACATGTATGTAAAATTTAAGATCAATAAGACAATGTTTACCCACTCAAATGAATTTTTTTGAACAAATTTTCTGGGTAAAACTGCTGTTTGTGCTTTTAAAAAATAGAGATCAGTTTAGAAATCAACCAAGAACACCCAAAACGCCCAAAATCTGATACCAAATGATACGGGGTTACGCGCGGACCAAGATCGAGTTGCCAAGTCACGAGAAACTCCTACGAAAACCCTAAACAATTAGATCTGAAACAAAACAGGAAATTAAAAGATTAGATTTTTGAATTTTCAGATCTGAAATAAAATCCCCAAATCAGCAAAGAATCAAATTGAGAATAGAAATAAGTGTTAGGGTTCTTGAAACCCTCAAGGAGATTGTGATTCTGCCCAATTGAACACCAAGATAGTTTTCCCCAAATTTCGACAATCTAATTTCACCCAAAAAGAGTATGGAAAAACCCTAGAAATTGGGGATTTTTGGGCTGATTCCTTAAGATAGAAAAAGGCTGAAAACACAATAAGAACAGAAAATAGATTAGATAATGATTCAGCACAAGTAGAAATAAAGAAAGAATTGACAGTAAGAAATTAAAAGATAAGTCCTAAGAAGCCTTGAAATCTCGAAAGATCTCACAACTCCCTTCAAACGGCTCTAATCTCCCCTCCAAAGAATATCAATGGCAAGAAGAAGGTTGAAGATGGCTCCCACAATCACAAGATTGTTAAAACAACTTCTAAAGAAAACTCAAGAGAGAAATCTTGGAGAAAACTCAAAGAAAATTCTGCTCTCAACAAATCTGAAATTTTAATAATAATGATAAGTGTTTAACAAGGTGGACAGCCATGCCTTTAAATAGGCCTTATAACTAGTCCTAATCTAATTAGAAAACTAAAATAAAAAAAAAACTCCTAATTATTTTAATATGGAAATTTGGTCAAAGGTCATTTTATCTGGGACTCTTGGACTGAATATTGACATAAAAATTTAAACTAAGTAAATAAATAAATAAATAAAAATAAAAATAAAACTTTACAACTTGGGCCACTTTGACAATTTGGCCTGATTTTCAACTAAGTATGGATGGATTTCTTGATTGGGCTGGGAATTTGCTTATTGGGCCTCGCCTTCAAGAATTTGGGCTTTTGTGACTCGTATCAATTTCCATGCACCTTCAAAGTACATGCATGGCTGGATGCATGTTTCCTTAATGTCATGCAACATATTAAATTCGGCAGCAGCCTCTTCAATGCATTCCAGCATGCTTTCATTAATGTCGTCCATGCACCAAGCACACATTAAATTCGGCATCAACCACTTCCTTTAATGCCGTCTATGTTCCTGCAGACAACAATTAAATTCGTTCAATTAATACCTGCACATTAAGAACATTTAATCATCAGCTCCTACAACAATTAAATTCTGCTGGATTAAAACATCATTAAATTCAGAAGCCTCCTTTAATACATAATTAACTCATGCATGAAACAAAACAAGTTAATTAACATATTAATTTCGGCTGGAGTAGGAAACATTAAAAACAACAGCAACAAAAACACATTAAGTAGCAGCATTAAATTCATCCAAACATATTTATAACATGTAGTAGCTTGAGACATAATTTAAACACTTAATTAATTAAGTACTTAATTAGGTCATAATTAAAATACTTAATTAATTAGTTGTCCAGATTTTTTAAAACAAATTAATACCCATCATTTATTTGAGCTGAATTAAATAAATAAACTAACTTATTCAATTTATTCCAGCAAATAAAAATTGTAAGAATTAAAATAAACTCAAAATGAGTAAAACGAGCCCATTGAGCTGGAAACGAGCTAAACGGAGCTCAGCGAGATGGAATTGAGCTAATTCAGCTCGCATGAGTTTGTAAGCAATGCCTATGAAGCTGGTCAAAAAATGTGCCCGGGGCATGGTCGTATCATCCCCTCCCTCTTTAAGGTGATTTGTCCTCAAATCGGGCCTACTTGCTCGTAAAAAATATTTCTTCATCACGAACCCCTTTGCTGATGATTGGGACAAAGTTGCTCCCAAGAACCTGAAAATTAATCATAACTCGAAAAGAAAACATATTGTATTCATGCCCTCCCTCTTTAAGAGGAAACTAATTTAGAGTGTCACCTACACGAGAATGGAATGAATTAGTGACACTAAGAATTATAAACACAAATGATCTTTTTAGATTCTTATTCAAAATTAGGATGTTTAACCCAATGCCGAGATCAAAAATGAAAATCGGCTTTACCTTTCCAAAATGAATCAAAAAGTTCATAGATAGAAACAAACAACCGCAAAACAGTCGAAAGGCATAATCCCGAAGGTCAGAATTACAAAATCCAAGCCCTTTTAACAAGAACAAAGAATAATAATCTCTGGGGTAAAAAACAAAGCTAACATATTGATTCAAAACACAATTTTGATACTCACATTGGCTTGACGTCAACTTAGGAATATATACCCCATGTTTAAAAACGCAATTTTCATTGGTCGTTTCGCAACGCAACAAGAATTTCATCTTCACCAAGACATCACACATGTCAAGCAAATAGGAGTTAGGCATACATACATTCGAGCAATCAAACCCTTCATATTTCATTCGCACATGTAAACAAGAAAATTTCACACCACAATTTAGATAATTCACATGATCAACACAAGCAAACAGATTAGATGTCAACTTTTTATCACACAAACCCGAATTTTATTTGTGTTGTTTTAATCTTGCTTCACCATCGAACTTATCAACACCAGACATATCATGAGGAAAATTCTTCAATCCATCATCCCAATCAAAGTCATCACCAATCAAAAATTGATACTTAGACAAATAAGAATAGGAAAGCCTTTTACTAACTAAATCTTCGGCAATCTCACCATTATCATGTGATACGAGCCAGCTTACCAAAGACACACAAGCAAGTGAGGATGCTGATTTGATGGTTCCCTTAGGCCCAATTACTCATTCACGAGCAAAGAAATTTAAGGAAGCCCTTTCAGGCCTGGTGATTCAAGCATGGAACGGATGCTTGAGTGTTACCCAAAATTTAGGCCCAATTCATCTTTTGGTCCAAGAACCTTGAGGAAGTTTAATATGATACTATTTTTAATCATTAATTATTTATTTATGTTTTCCACAGCTTAATTTCGTGTTATTCAATTCTCTTAGTCCATATTTTATTTCTGGATGTTTTTAGTTAAGTTAGTTGTTGGTTATATTAACTATTTTCTTACATGATAATTATGTCTTAAAACTAGTCATTGAATATGTCTATTTTACTACAGAATTATTGGTATGATTAATGTGTCCTAATAAGTCGTTTAATGTGTCTTAATAGGTGTATTAAAGAAGCTGATTAAATACTTCCAGAATATTCAAGATTCAAGGGGGCATGAAGATGTCCATTCGTGAAGGTTTAAACACCAAGGATACATGCACGTTTTTAGGGGTAATGGAGAGAATAAATCTTGCATTCATGGAGCTTTGAAGATTCATGCATACCAAGGGGGCTTAATGTGACCGTTCGTAAAGATGCATGTTTGTTCAAGTGCATGTACGTCCAAGGGGGGAGTTTAGTGATAAATTTGGAACAAAGAACCTGCCAATACAATGAACCATGAGTTTTCTTCAAGACTAAGGGTTCATGTACTCATCAAAGGACATTTCGGCCATGCATGAATCCATCATATTCAAACACCTAATTTAATGTTGTGTGTGAACAGATTTATGTCTAGTGTGACCAATTAGATACCAAAACCGAATGGTCATTTTGTGTGCCTATATAAGGCTTTGTAATAGGACATTTTGAGGTTAATGAACTTTTATCTAAGTGATATTATTAAAGAGTTTTCACTCTTCTTTCTTTTACAAATTCGAGTTGACTTATCAACATTGTTTGTGGCGTCAATCCGATTGTCTACTA